>NC_089250.1:90121929-90275982 GCF_963930625.1 Muntiacus reevesi | reverse complement strand
GTGACTGGAACCTCTTTAGGTTTATCAGAGATCTCTCTATTCAAATTGTTTTAGTACTCCGGAGTAGGGATTCTGTAACGGGGCTGAGCACTGAAGTGTGGCTCCTCTGTCAGTTAGGACAACAAGAGATTCATTTCAAGAAGTGTTCTCAGAAGCCGGGACTTGGTAGGTGCAGTCGACCTGGGAAACATGAGGATAGACCTCTGAAGACTCATAACGCCTGATGGAAAAGCTCAGAAGATGAGGAAGAAGAAAGAAACAGAGTCAGGAAGGGCTTTTTCTCAGGCACAATTGACCTTCAAGGATGTGTTAATAGATTTCACTCCTGAGGGGTTAGAATGCCTGAACCCTGCTCGGAGGACCTTGTACAGGGATGTGATGGTGGAGACCCTCAGGAACCTGCTCTCTGTGGGGAATTCCCTGACAGTCCAGTGAATATGAGTCAGTACTTATCTGAGATATGTCTCATATATGTATGATCAAGAAATTACAGGCAAAAGGAAACAGTGATAAAGGAGAAGTTTTTCAAAGAGTGATGTATGAAAGAGCCAAAACCCATGAAATCAAGGATTATTTCCTCAGGGAAATCCAGTAAAGTATGCATGATTTTGAGTGTTGATGGACAGATGATGAAAGAAATGACAGAGGAATGTCTGTAACCCATAACAAAAGTCTCACTGATGGAAGAGATCATCATAGTGGAAGTGATACAGAAAATAAGCCTCTTGAAAGGCACAGAAGCTTTCATGATGAATTGCACATACTTCAATCTGAAGGGACAACTTTTGAATATAGTCAAGTTGTGACAAATATCAATGGTAATGCCTCAGGTTTATAACCTCAGAGAACTCCTAGTGTCTGCAAAGGCATTTCTCATAAACGTGGGAGTGCTGTTATGCATCCATCAGAACTGGCACCAGACCAGAAAGCAAACAAGAAAAAACCTTACAAATGCAATGAGTGTGACATAACCTTTCTTCAGGACTCAGAACTCACTAGATGTCAAAGAATCCATACAGGAAGAAAAACATATCAAGGTGATGTGTCTGGCAAGGCCTTTAATGTCAATGCAACCCATGAAGTTCATCAGAGAAAACATGCTGGAGAGAAACCATATAAATGTGATGGTATGTGATTACTGCTTTTAAAAAGAAAATGCAACCTTTCAAATTCATCAGAGAACTTATACTAGAGAGAAGTCAAATAAATGTGATGTGTGTGGAAAGGTCTTTAGTTGAAATGGAAATTGTTCAGTTCATCAGAGAACTCACACTGGAAACAAACCACATAAATGTGATGTATGTGGCCGATGCTTTGCTCAAACACACAGCTTGGGATTCATCAGAGAATTCATACTGGAGAGAAACTTTACAACTGTAACAATTGTGACAAATATTTTTGAGCGCAGCGGTCCTTAATTCACCATCAGGGAATTCATAAAGGAAAGAAAGCATATAAATGTCATATATGTGGCTGGAGCTTTATTTGAAATGACTACCTTAGAAAATATCAGATAATTCATACTGGAGATGAATGTTACAAATATAACAATTGTGAGAAACATTTTACTGTAAATATAATGAGTGTGGCAAAACTTTTAGTCAGAGTTCAGGCCTTATAATTCATCAGGGAATTCAGACTGTATAGAAACCATACAAGTGAAACGAATGTGGCAAAGTTTCTAGTGAATATTCAACCTTAGCAGACCATTAGGCAGTTCATACAGGAGAGAAACCACATATGGTAAAGTCTTCAGTCATAAAGAATAACTTTGCAGTGAAGTCTTCAGTCATAAGGAATGACTTTGCAGATCATTTGAGAATCCATACTGCAGTGAAAAGTTACAAATACAGTGAATGCAATAAAGTATATAAACTTTTTAACCCTCAGAAAAGTCAAACTCCGGGAAAACCACACAAATGTGGTAGATGTGGCAAACTTTGATTCTGTGCTCAGACCTAACTAACCATCAGGAAATTCATTCTGAATTGAAATCTTACTCACATAGTCAATGTGGTAAGTGTTTTACAAAACATGAGAAAATTCATACTGGCAAGAAACCGTGCGTCTAGAGCACAGTCAGTCCCTCCAGTCTTAAGATTAAGATTGGATGGAATCATATAACTATGTGTGTGGCCAGGGCTTCACTAATGGGTGTCATCATTCACATCATCAGAGAATTCATAATACAGAGGCACCTTACACATGTAAGAGTGTGGCAAATCCTTCAGATGGCATGCAAGCCTAAAAAGACACCAGGTCATCCATATTCAAGAACCCTTCCAAATGTAAACAGTGTGGCCAGCTTTTGTCAGGTGTTTACACCGTAGGCTTCTTGAGAATATTCACGCTGAATGGAAACTATAACATTGTAATGAGTGCATCAGGGTTTTTAGACGTCAATCTGAAGTCAGGATTCAGTAAAGAAGTCATTCTGGAGAGAAAGCTTACAAGTGACATGAGTGTGTAAAGCGTTTACTTAGGGCTCACATCTTACCAACCATCAGATGATCCATACTAGAGAGAACCTTGACAGTGTTCAGAATGTGTCAAGGCTTTTAGGTACTGCTTCAAACTCACGGTTAACCAAATACTTTAATCTTAGAAATGCAATGACTATGGCAGTTTTCACAATTACTGCTCACTCTTTAGGTGTGTAAGAATATATATCCTGGAGTTAAAACATACAAATGTAATTTTTGTGGAAAGGAGTTTCCCCAAACTTCAAAGTTGGGAAACATTCTAGAGCAATGCTTTATAAATGCAAGGAGAGTGGGAGAGCTTCAGCTTGAGTTGAAGTATTAGACAACAAGAGTCCATAGTGAAGAGGAGTCTTGGAAATGGATGGAGAAGGGCTTTCTGGAGGTTTCCGAGTATGTCTTTCAGAGACACCACACAAAAGCAATGAGCACAGAGAAGCTTTAACCCAAGATCAAAACTGTGCAACATGAGGGGATTTATGTGGAGAGCAAACTTGCACAGGTAATGAGTATTGGATAGTTTTTATATCAAATATGCACATCTTGGGCATAATGATGCAGGTCAGAAACTGTACAGATATACCAAATGTGCAAACACATTGAATAAAACCATATTTCCTCAAGATTCCCCCCCCCCAAATTCATATTGGGCAGAATCCTTACAATTATAATGAATTTGGTAAAATTTGGGGACAGTTCTTACCATAGATCACAAAAGAGATAATTCATTTTAGGAATAAATAAATCTTTAGTTCTCCAACATTCATCTATGGTATTACTGTGAATAATTATGTTATGTATATTGAAACTTAATGACATGAGTGAAAATGACCCATTATTTTTAGTGTGTATTTAATTACATGAGTTATCTTGAGAAGGTGACATTATTATTCATTTTATGACATTTCCACAAAGTTTGAAAACTTTTATAGCTTTCTTACAGACTTTCATTATGGTCTCTGCAAAGAAATCATGTAAAGGGGCTGACTTTATTAGGTGTGGTTCATTTATATCCATCTTTCATGGGTAATCAGGGATACTAAATATCATATTCAATGGTGTGTGAATTAAGATCAGAAAGGGACAGAGAACCATGTAAAACCATGACATAACTCAGTGTGCTCATTATGTTCAGGGTGCCCTTCTACACATAGGCCACCGGGGTTATAGGACTGGATGCTGTTACCACCAAATCATGAAAAGAGCAGGCTGGACATTAAGGGACTTAGGCTTTTCATGGGAGGTGAGTTGACAGGTTACTGGGGACTGCTTATGTGGGAGAAGTGATACCATGGAAATGCTGGTCATTTTCTCCCTTAACTGGCAATTCCTGTTGCATATAAATGATTAATGGAAATTTATTTTTGAAAATTGAAGAGAGCAATTTTCTTAAAGAAAATTTAACCAAAGAAACAGAAAAGTATGTGCATGCTTGTGAACATAATTAATTGCTGCTGTTTATGAGTGCAACTATTTCATTCAGAATGTATCCTAAGTCTTATGCTCTGATAAAATTTTAATTATTTTTTCCATAAAAAAAAAAAAAAGAAATGTTCTCCAGGCTGGTTAAGATGGTGGACTGGAAAAAGCCCCTGTAGTTCCTCAGAGTCCCACTATGAGAACCAGGAGGACACCATAAGTTTTGTTAGAAGGCTGAAATTGCCAGAAGCACTTAAATTGGTAACAATCTCTTTTCCGATGGCTTGACTGTTTGCAATAATAGCAGAAACTAGGAAGGATTTCTTTACAATAATAGCAGAAACTAGGAAGGGTTTGGGTTTATGTAGGGACCTTCATTTGCTGGAGTTGAAGATTAAGAATTGTGTTGGTCTTCCTTTCAGTTGAGTCATCTAATGTGAGAGAGAGTGGGTTGCCAAATCAGGTAAATTTGGAGTGGACAGTTTCTCTTTCTATTCTGGCCCTTTTCACCAGAGAGAAAAGCACCATTTCAGATCAATAGTAAATATATGGTTAGTATCTATCCAGTTAGTATCAGCATCTGAAGGAAGATCTGACTTATCTTTAAAAATTATCTTAGTTGATGGTTATGGTTATGGACAGGAACATCAGATTTTTGTGAGTAATAGTAAATTTGGTTCCAACCCACAGGCTTTGGAAAAGCCATAGGAATTACACTGTGAATTTTCCCAGTGATTGCCTGAGCCTAAGAATATAAGTTGGTAACCTAGTCTTTTGATTGTAGTTCTAGACCTTCCAGGATGTTTGTGTTAGTGATTTTCATCCAATGGTTGGCCTGGTCTTCCCTGACAAGCATAGAAGTTGGGTAATATAAGCCAGAGAAACCAGGGTGATAAGTTTGAATAGTTATATTAAATTCCTCAACACATCTGTTAGAATCTTCGGTTACTTTGGGAAAGTCTTAGACAATGGGTACAGTGTAGCTTGACTCCTGGAAGCCTAAGGATTCAGCCTCTGGATCCTTTGAAACCTTCATTTCAAATGGCAGGCTTGGATAAATTCAGTGGAATTGGGAGTGGGAAGAATTTCAGATAAGAATTGAAGTTTCAGAAGTGAGTAAGGAAAACTGAAGGTATAGAGGAGGTTTAGGCAGCACAGAAAAGAAGATGGTGACAGAGATGGATCCTGAGACAAAGAAGACAGGGAAATAGAACCTGAGGCTTCAGAAACCATTTATTTTTCTTTCATTGTGAGTTTCTCTTAGGTATGTTAAAATTTTACTTTGCAGAGAGGCAAGTTTGGAATTTTCAAAATATCAACCTAAATAGGTGTTCCATTCAGTTTTAGAAATTTTAAAACTATGATAGTCCAATTCAATTTTAAGAAAATAATTTTAGGGCACTTGGAAAGTTCCCCATAATGGCTGTTGCCTTTGGTTAGATTGGTCCATTTAGTTAGAAATGTTCATATGAAAGGTGGTGGTCATTAAACATGAAATTGCCTAGAGTATCTATGGAGGTTATTTAAATAACTGTGATCCCATTACTCAGATTTTTTTTCCAGAGTAAGAGAATAATTTTGAAACAGCTTAAACAGCTCAGATAGGCAAAACAGCTCACAACTCCAGAAGCTCAAATACTTTAAATAACCGAAGACTTAAGTGCAATCAGTTCTAAGGGAACAACCTGGTTATGGAGTAAGCCCGGTTGTAATAGGCCAGTCCCTATTCTAAAGGGATGTACCTAAGGCTGAACAAGCACAGTTCCAATGAAACAGCCCCTGCTCCCAATGGAATGGGTCAAAGCCTAGCTAGTTCTAGTGAATCTGTTTGATTTCAAGATCTGATCAATGTGCCAATCAACTCCCATACAGAATTAGACATTTACCAGGAATGACATCATCTTAAAATAGGAACATGCCAGTTTCAAAACACAAAAAGGTCAGAAGCTAGAGTCTAAGAGAAAGACAAACCCTCCAACTCTAGAGTTTGTGAGAAAAGCAGAGTAACAGTGGGTGGGCTTAAGGTGGGTACCTCACCAGTTTACCCAGAAGCCCTGGATTGGTCAAAGGTCTTCTGTGAATTCTTTACCAGCCACCAAAATATGAACTGAAAAATGAATCGGCTGCCAGTCGTTTCTTCAGCAAAAGTAGTTTTATTCAGCAAAGAAGTGCAATGTAGAGTCTGCAACCAGACCAATTATGAGCAACATCTTCACACAGGAAGTAAAGGAGACGTCTTTCACAGAAGGGAGAGAGAAGCTGTAAAGCTATAGCAAGTAAATCCGTGGTTTTGCATTGCCTGTGTTATTGCCAGGAAAGAGAAAGTGTCTTTTTTTCCTTTTGTTGGGCTCTGCTCTCCTCTCAGGGCATGAAGGCTACCCCTTCTGGTCTCTTGCTTTCGGTTCAGTTCAGTGTCTCGGTCGTATCCGACTCTTTGCGACCCCATGGACTGCAGCACGCCAGGCCTCCCAACTCCCGGAATTTACTCAAACTCATATCCATGGGTGATGCCATCCAACCATCTCATCCTCTGTCGTCCCCTTCTCCTCCCACCCTCAATCTTTCCCAGCATCAGAGTCTTTTCAATGAGTCAGCTCTTCACGTCATGTGGCCAAAGTGTTGGAGTTTCAGCTTCAACATCAGTCCCTCCAATGAACACCCAGGACTGATCTCCTTTGGGATGGACTGGTTGGATCTCCTTGCAGTCCAAGGGACTCAAGAGTCTTCTCCAACACCACAGTTAAAAAGCATCTAGTCTTCGGCACTCAGCTTTCTTTATACTCCAACTCTCACATCCATACATGACTACTGGAAAAACCATAGCCTTGACTAGACGGACCTCTGTTGACAAAGTATTGTCTCTGCTTTTTCATATGCTGTCTAGGTTGGTCATTGCTTTTCTTCCAAGGAGCAAGCATCTTTTAATTTTATAGCTGCAGTCACCATCTGCAGTGATTTTGGAGCCCCCCAAAATAAAAGTCCACCACTGTTTCCAATGTTTCCCCATCTATTTGCCATGAAGTGATGGGACTGGTTGCCATGATCTTAGTTTTCTGAATGTTGAGCTTTAAGCCAACTTTTTCACTCTCTTCTTTCACTTTCATCAAGAGGTTCTTTAGTTCTTCACTTTCTGCCATAAGTGTGGTGTCATTTGCATATCTGAGGTCTCTTGCTTTAGATACAGCCTGAAAATGGTGCAGCTTTCCCCTGAATATTGTTAGGTGCTGGAAACTCCAAACCACCAGGGCAGTAACTAGTCCTCTCCAGGGCAGTAATTAGGGTATGCCATTCATCTCATGCAGACCTCCTGGCCTCCACAAGTTTATTCACGGAAGAACTCCATGTGCTGCATGTGTTTCTTTTTGCTGCTCAGAAACTGCAGGTAAATATGCTATGGGTCAACTTTAAAACTGGGGCCTAAGGCAAGGGTGGGATGATCTGAGAGAACAGCATTGAAACATTTATATTATCAAGTGTGAAACAGATCGCCAGTCCAGGTTGAATGCATGAGACAAGTGCTTGGTGCTGGTACATTGGGATGACCCAGAGGGATGGGATGGGGAGGGAGGGGGGTTCAGAATGGGAAACACATGTAAATCCATGGCTGATTCATGTCAGTGTATGGCAAAAACCACTACAATATTGTAGAGTAATTAGCCTCCAACTAATAAAAATAAATGAAAAAACAAAAAACAAAAAAACTGGGGCCTGTCATTTTGTCCTCTTTATGCCCTAGCCCTAAAATTAGTCATAGTTCCAAAGACCCCTGGTACCTTTTAGTGAAGAAATTATTTAGCAAGCAAGATGTGGGTCCTTGCTTTGCTACTGGGGTGTCATGGCTTTTAGGCTCTTTTGGCAGACACAGCCACATCAGTGCACTCACATATATATTTGAAGGTCTCTGTGTGTGCCAAAATCTTAAATTTCAATCCAACATCACGGGACTAATGCTAGCCTTCCACCTTCTAGTATGTGTATCTTCCTCCACTGATTTGGAGAAAACTGGTTTCCATTATTGACAATACATTTATATAGTTCCTCAATCTTCAAGAGAAACAAAGTAATTTCAGAACTACAAGTCCATAACACCTTTAAAAACAAACTTACTAATGAAAGTAACAATATATTTGTTTACAACTATTTTTTTGTTATTAGCCTGAGGATGTATGGTCAAAATACTTAGTGCAAAAGTGGCTTGGAGAGCTGGCTTCACCCTCAGCGTGGTTTATTATCTATTTGAAATACAGCTAGACTCACTCTGTTTCTGTATTTATTCCACATTGGGTCTTTTTCTCTCACTTTTTTTTTTTTAGTTGTGAAATATCAACATAATTATAAATGTCAAAGAAACACAGAAAGTCATACTCAGAGAAATCTTACTTGTTATCCTTCTGACTCATTCTCATCCTCCCATTCTTTCAACTCTGGTCCCAACCACCCCCATAGGTAACCAATCTCATTAGATTCTAGTTTACCCTTCCAATTTTTCTTTTTTGCTAAAATACACAGATATATATATATATACATTTTAATTTCACCTCCTTTATCAAACAACAGTAACATACTAAAAAAGTTCTTTTGTTTTTACAGCTTTGCTTAGGTGTATTTTTTATATCATAAAATTCAGCCTCTGCTGGTGTAGGGTCTGGTGAGTTTTAATAAAAGTATGTAATGTGCAACCATCACCACCATCCAATTTTAGAACACTTCTGCACCCCTAATCAAACCCTGCTCCCACCACTCTAGAAGATATTCTACTGCCCTCTAATAGTCACTTTTGTATCTTAGAAGTCATCATTTGTCACTTCATAGTCATTCCCCTCCTTTTTTGTAGTTCTGTAGTATACTCCATTGACTGTATTTACCAATGGTCACTCAACCAGTCCACCAAGTTTTGGAATTATGTTACTTCCAGCAATTTGCAACTACAAATAATCCTGGAATGAATAATCTTGTGCAGGAGTATTTTCATACTTTTAAGGTATATCTTCAGGGTTAATTCTTATCAGTGGAATCTTTGGTCAAAATGAAAACACACAGGTAGTTGTGATAAATATTGCCAAATTTCCCCTCAAAACAGTTGTACCTACTTGCATTCCCAACAGCAATGTACATGAATGGCCAGTAGGCTGAGTTATCAAGCTTAGCCAATTCTTCCAAATGACAGGTGAAATATCTCAGAGTCATTTTAATTTGCTTTTCTGTAATTAGGATCGACACTGAACATGTTTTCATATGTTTAAAACCATTTGTTTATCTTACAGGTGAATTATCTTTTCATTTCTTCTGCCTATTTTTCTATTTGTTTTCCTTTTCCTCCAATTTCAATAGTGTTTTAGATATTAAGGATGCAAGCTCAGTCCTTTCAGTCATGCCTGACTCTTTGTGACCCTGTGGACTGTAGCTCACCAGGGTCCTCTGCCCATGGGATTTTCTGGGCAAGAACACTGTAGTGGGTTGCCATTTCTTCCTCCGGGGGATCTTCCTGCAGACAAATTCTTTATTGATGAGCCACTGGGAAAGCCCATATATTAAAGATGTTAATCCTTCATTTCTGAAGTATTTTGCAAATGTTTTCTCCCACTTTGTCATTTGTGTTTTGATTATGCTTAAGGTGGGGTCTTTTGTGGGTCTATTTGTTTGCCATGCCAACAGTGTTCATGTAAAATTAGTTTTATGTAATCAAATGTATCAATCTTTTCTTTAACCACATCTGGATTTTAAGCCACAGTTAGAAAACTTTTCATCACATCTATGCTGCTGGAAAATTCATCCATGCTTTCCTCTAGTATTTTTATGATGTCATGTTTTTATAGTTAGATCTCAGATTTGCTTGGAGTTTATTCTTGTGCAGGTGAAGATATACATCTAATTTTATCTTTTTTCAAAGGGCTACCTAATTATTCCAACACAATGTATTGAAAAGTCTGTCTCTGCTCCCATGATGTGAGATGCCACCTTTGCTGTTGTTGCTTAGTTGCTAAGTTGTCCACCTCTTTGCAACTCCATGGTCTGTAGCCTGCCAGGCCTCTCTGTCCGTGGGATTCCCCAGGCAAGAATCCTGGAATGGGTGGCCATTTATCATACACTAAATTCTATGTGTAATTGGCTCTGCTTCTGGACTTTGCGTTCATTCTGTTGCTACTTTGTTTCTTCATGCACCGACAACACACTAGTTTAATTATAGAGGATTTATCCTTCATTTTAAAGTCTGGTAGAGCTGTTTCCCCTTGTAACTTTTATTTCTCATTATTTTAATGGTTATTTTATGTCCAATTTTTCATATGGACTCAAGCATCACTTGTCTCACTCCATAAAAAAACTTATTTGTATTTTCACTGGGATCATGTTAAAGTCATAGATTAACTTTGGAGAAACTGGCTTTTTAAATGATGTTAAGTTAACCCATCCAAGATCAAGGGATGTCTTTCTATTTGCTTGAGACTACTTCTGTGTCTTGCAGAAGTGTTTTAAAGTTTTCTTCAAGTGGGATTTGCCTGTTTCTTGCTAAGTTTATTTCTATGTATTTTATCTTCTTTGTTGCTGTTGTTCCCTCTAACTGGTTTTTATTTATGTACAAGAAAGATATTGATTTCTGTACATCAACTTTTTACCCTGCTATCTTAAAATTTCTTTTCTTGTTTGATTTACTATTATCATTGATTTTCTATGGTTTTCCTATTTTATTATCATATCATGTGCAAATTGACATGGCTTTTGATTCTCTTTCTCTATAACTTATGCTTCTAATTGATTTCTCTAATTGCTGATACCTCTAGTACAACTGTGGAACAGTAATGAAGATAGTGGTCATCTTGCCTTTGTGGAAATGCCTCTAGTGTTTTCCCATCACCTAGGATTCAAGCATACGAAATATTTTATCATAAGGAGAAGTGACCATCCATTCTTGTTTTCTTAACTGATATATCAGACATGGGTGTTGATTTCTATGAAAGGTCTTTCAGAATCTGTGGAGATGCTTACATGATTTTTTCCTTAAGTGTATTGTTATACCAGTGGATTTCCTCATGTTGAACTAAGCTTGCATTTCTGGAAAAAATATCATTTGTTTAAGGTGAATTGATTTATTAATGTTGCATTTGATTAAGTTTATGAATAATCTGTTTAGTACTTTTGCATCAATATTTATAAGTGATATTGTTCTATAATTTCATTTTTGTACTTACTTTGTCAAGTTGAGGAATCAATGTTATACTTACTTTCAAAAAACAATTAATATGTTCTCCTTTATTTTCAATGCTCTGAAACAATGAATAAAGACTAGAGAATAGCTAAAAATGAATAAATAAATAAATAAAATTGGGGCCTAATAGCAAGGGCAGTGAATCAAACCAGTCAATCCTAAAGGAAATCAGTCCTGAATATTCATTGGAAGAACTGATGCTGAAGCTGAAGCTCCAGTATTTTGGCCATCTGATGTGAAGAACTGACTCATTGGAAAAGATGCTGATGCTGGGAAAGATTGAAGGCAGGAGAAGAAGGGGACAACAGAGGATGAGATGGTTGGGTGGCATCACCAACTCTATGGACATAAGTTTGAGCAAGCTCTGGGAGTTGGTGATGGACAGGGAAGCCTGGCGTGCTGTAAAGTCCATGGGGTCACAAAGAGTCGGACACGACTGAGCAACTGAACTGAACTGAGCTGAATGGCAAAAGAAGCATTTTCCCCACTTGAAAGGTAGAGAGTTGGGACCTCAAAGCCTCCTGGAAATTACTGACTTTGCCTGGATTCTCTTCAGCACAGGAATGCCTCTGCAAATACAAGTGACTTTTCTCCAAAGAAACAGAGTGTTTCCAACTCCTTGTTAGGAGCTCATCCCACAGAACTCTGTATCTAAAAGTTACAAGAAGCCTCAAAGTAAGACCCACATTTTCCAGACAACAAAGTTATTCATACAGTAGTTTCCAAGAAGCCTTACTCAATCTCATGCAGTAACTCTAGTTTTCCTTTCAGGAATCGTAGGACTCTTGCATCTGCAATGCTTTCCCTGAAAGAACACTGTGCACCAAAAGTATTTTTCTTAGCCCCTGAGCAGCATCAAGTGCCAGAGGTCATTGAGATCAACTTTTTCTGAGTGGAGAGAAGGGCAAAGCACTTTTTCTTCCTTGGATTATTAGATTTCCAAAGCTTCCAAACAGTCCCAGGACCACACGTCCGGCTGTGGTCTGTTGCACGTCTCATGTGCAATGCTATTTTGCCTCAGTGAGTAAAGCCGAACTGCACCAGGAAAAAAAAAAAAAAAAAAGTCTGTGCTTACAACTCATTCTGGGAACTCACACCTGATCCCTGTCTATCTCAAGCAGAAAACAGATTTTAGATGCAGCCTGGAAACAGTGCAGGATTTCCCTGAACATTTCTCAGCCTTTGGAAGATCTGAAGGCAGCTAGGCCTCACCAGGACAGTAACTAGGATAGGCAGTTCACCACGTGCAGACCTCCCTGCCTCCACAAGTTTATTCATGGCAGGGTTCTGTGTGTCCCAGATGTTACTTTTTGCTGGTCAGAAACTGCAGGTAGTTATGCTGTGTGTCAACTTTGAAATTGGGGTCTGATGACAAAAACACAATTTTCTGTACTTGGAAGCTAGAGAGCTGCGGTTTTAAAGCTGCCTGGAAATCACTATTGTTGCTGTCTTCTCTTCAGTGCAGGAATGCCTCTGGGAGAACAAGTGAGCTTTCTCCTAAGAAACAGAGTGTTTGCAGTTCCTTGCTAGGAGCTCATCCCACAGCACTCTCTAGCTAAAGAGCAAATTGAACATGACCAGTAACCTCAAAATAAGGTCTGGTTTCTATCATCAAAAAAGTTATTTATGCAACAGTTTCCAAGAAGCCTTTCTCAGTCTATTGCAATACCTGTAGTACGTCTTTCAAGATGTTTAGGACTTTCGCATCGGCACTGTTTTTCCTGGAAGAACACTGAGCACTGAAAGTCTCTTCTTTTGGCTCCTGAGCAGTATTGAGTGTGAGAGGTCATGGGTATCAACTCTTTGTGTGCGAACTGAAGAGCGAAGCACTTCTTTCTTCCTTGGATAGCTAGATTAGCAAAGCTCTCAAACAGCCTCAGGAACACAGCTCTGGCAGCTCTCATGTGCAATGCTGGTCAGTCTCAGTGAGTAAACCTGGGCTACACTGAAAAAAGACCTTGTGTTTAAAACTCATCCTGGGAACTCATATCTGATGCTAATTTATCTCACACAGAAACAAATTAGATCCAGCTTGAAAATGGTGCTGGTTTTCCCTGAACATTCCTATGTACGTGTTAGTCCTTCAGTCATGTCCAACTCTGCAAATCTATGGACTATAGCTCACCAGGCTCCTCTGTCCATGGGATTTCCCAGGCAAGATTACTGGAGTGGGTTGCCATTTCCTCCTCCAGGGGATCTTCCCAATCCAAGGATTGAACCTGGGTTTCTTGCATTGCAGGCAGATTCTTTACCATCTGAGCCACCAGGGAAGCCCATTTCTAGGCCTTACCAGGGCAGTAACTATGGTCTGAAGTTCATTCCACTGCACTTCCTAGCTAAAGGGCAAACTATCTATACATGAACACTAGTCTCAAATTAAGGTCCAGTTTTTCCCTTCAACCAAGTCAGGTGAAGAGCAGTTTCCATGAAGCCTTACTGAATCTAGTTCAATAAGTCTAGTATGCCTTTCAGGACCCCTAAGACTCTCAAACCTGCACTGCTTTTCCTAGAAGGACACTGCACACACAAAGTCTCTTCATGGCTCTTGAGAACCATTAAGTGGCGATAGAGAGAATAAACGTTACTCGTCCAAGTGTGCTGTCAGCACAGCTCTTCCCAGTGTTCTTTCAGTGACGGAGGTCAGCCCATGTGGACGGCATGCCTAGGGTTTCTGCCAGGGTCTTTGGGCCTCAGTCTTCTCTAGGTTGTTTTTATTCTTTCTTGGAGAAAGGAACCCTCTCTGAGAATGAAATAATGGCCTCGTGTTCGTGAACCCAAATGTCAGGAAGCCATTTCCTTCTTCAGGGGATATTCCCAACCCAGAGATTGAAATATGTCTCTTTTATCTCCTGCATTGGCAGGCGGATTCTTTACCACCAGCACCACCTTGGAAACCTTAGAAGAATCTAGTTATTTTGCATTCCATGCTATTAGCACTAAGCACTTCAAACAGTCTTCTGTCTGGGAAGTGATGCTATCACCTGAGTTGATATAGGTAAGGTTTTTTTCCCTAGATTTGAACACCAAGCAGACTTCATTACTATGTGATATTGAGCTTAGGGAATCATGATCCTTGTGGTCAGAAGTGACAGACTTTCAGATGACCTGGGTAAAGAACGATGCTGCTTCTGTTACATCTGTGCATGCATGCATGCTAAGTCCCTTCAGTTGTGTCCAACTCTGCGATCCTATGGACTGTAGCTTACCAGGCTCCCCTGTCCATGGGATTCTCCAGGCAGGAATACTGGAGTGGGTTTTCATGCCCTCCTCCAGGGGATCTTCCCAACCAAGGGATCGAACCCATGTCTCCTGCATTCAGTTCAATTCATTTCAGTCACTCAGTTGTGTCTTACTCTCTGCAACCCCTCTTTGCAGCATGTCAGGCTTCCCTGTCCATCACCAACACCCAGAGTTTGCTCAAACTCATGTCCATCGAGTCAGTGATGCCATTCAACCATATCATCCCCTGTCATCTCCTTCTCCTCCTGCCTTCAGTCTTTCCCAGCATCAGGGTCTTTTCCAATGAGTCAAATCCTCACATCAGGTGGCCAAAGTAGGAGCTTCAGCTTTAGTATCAGTCCTTCCAATGAATATTCAGGACTGATTTCCTTTATGATTGTCTGGTTTGATCTCCTTGCAGTCCAAGGGACTCTCGAGTCTTCTCCAACACCATAGTTTAAAAGCATCAATTCTTTGGCACTCAGCTTTCTTTATGTTCCAACTCTTACATCCATACATGACTATGGGGAAAAACTATAGCTTTGACTAGACAGACCTTTGTCAGCAAAATAATGTCTCTGCTTTTTAATATGCTGTCTAGGTTTGTCATAGCTTTTCTTGAAGCATGCATTGGCATGCAGGTTTTGTTACCATTAGTGCCACCTGGGAAGCCCAGTTACATGTGTAGCCAGTGGTTTCTTGCCCTGGGAAAAAACTACCCAGGTCCCTGTTCTTTAACAGAGTGGAAGCCAACCTGGAAGGGTAGGCCACTCTTCTGTTGTCTAAGCACTGTGTCATACTCTCTTTGGAGAGTTTCATTAAGGCTGTGTTAAGTTTTGTGTTCTTTCAGGCAAGCTGGAGGGAATCCCTTTCATGCCACAGGAAAGGGCTACTTTCTAGTCTGACAGTGTACATGTTGCTGGCAAGTTAGATGAAAAAGCTATTACACACTTAATTCCTTCCAAGAAAGAAACCCGTGCCAGTAACTTGGTGCACCTCGTGAATTATATGACAGACATGCAAACTATCCCTGTCTAATGGTCCAGGGCAAGCTCACGCACAAGCCTTGATGTTCCTCCACAGAGTAGGAGAGAAAGCATTTAAGGAAGCAGAAAAGATCTTGGTGAATTCTTGAGTGAAGAAACGTGTGTCTGTCAAGCCATATATCAGAATGGTTGCACCCAGTGAGCTGTCGGAGCATGGAAGTGAACCCGGGTGCCTGACACTGGAAGCGTTTCTTTCACTACCTTGGGATCACTGTGCTTCTCTAGGCTACTTGGTGTCCAGCTTGGAGACAGGTACCTGACCAGGAACTTAGGAAGGGCTGTGTGCATCTGATTATCACAAGAAGTTTCTCAGAAAAGCCAAAGATTCTGTTTCCAAAGCCACCACTATCCTTGTCTTCCACCAGTGTTCTAACTGAGATGGGACATAATCCCCTCTGTAGGATATGGGTAAGGATTTTGTGTCTCAACCTGAAAATGGAACATTCAATATTTTGACATAATGATGAGCTCAAAGAAAAGTGCTCAGTGTGATTGGAACATAAAGCTTTTAAAATGGATGGCTTGCATAAAGATGTTTTTGCTCTGAGGACTGTGACAGCTGCTTTCTGCATTTGAAAAGAACTATTTGGACTCTGTTGTTTCATGGAGCAGAAGCCAATCCGAATGGGTGATGCTCTGTAAGCTATTGTTTGAGAGATGTGTCATAGGGGTCTTTTGCAAGGTTCATGAAGGCTGTGCTAAGCTCATCCATCCAGTAAAAGTGAAATTCTTTCAGGCCACAGGATGGGGTTAGTTTCCCTTTGGATAAAATACTTGTTCCTGGGAAATGAAATGAATGACCTCTATCACACTGGGTTCCTTCACAATAGAGAACCTGAAAATAACTAACTATCTGAAGACCTGTCCTGCCAGGTTTTTTCCTGACCACAGAATGCCTCATTTCTGCTCTCCACCCTGAACTACTTTCAGGGGGTGTTGGAGGTCAGCAGCTGCAGTAGCACATGATTTAACCCTGATAGAGGCAGATGAAAAGCACCCATTTATGACATTATGACATTGAAGTCGCTCAGTTGTGTCTGACTCTTTATGACCCCATGGACTGTAGTCTACCAGGCTCCTCCGCCCATGGAATTTTCCAGGCAAGAGTACTGGAGTGGGGTGCCATTTCCTTCTTCAGGAGATCTTCCTGACCCAGGGATCAAACCCAGGTCTCCTGCATTGTAGGCAGACGCTTTACCATCTGAGCCACCAGGGAAATCCATGGCAAGGGGGCAGATGGCAAGCACCCATGGCAAGTGTCAATCTGTGGTTGACAAGGGCATTTCCAGCTTACTCTCACAATGGAGGAATACTAAGGAGAAGGCACTCAACTCTGAACATCACCCTGCGGGATCCTCATGTTAGACTCACCATTTGGAGAACTTCAAAATACTAAAGTAGGCCTTTATCCCAGATGGATTTTAACTTTTATCCTTGAAGTTTTTGCTCATACACCTAAATATAAAGAATAGTAACCTGTCCCCATGTGCCTTCCACCAGTGCCTCTCAAACCCTGTCCCATGGTGATCCTGGGAGAGCTTCCAAACCTGCTAGTGCTCCTTCTATGTAAAATAACTGCCCTGAGATGGTTGATGCCAGCACCTGTGCCTTACAGTTTCAGGCATCACCAGCAATTCCTCCCCACTACCTCCCATTATTAATTCTTCAAAGTGCAACTCAGTGCACAAACCCTGGTTTCCATGTAGCCTCGATCACTCTACTCAAACATCCTCTATGGGACAATGTTTTTGTAAATGTGTCTGTGGCTTGAGATGACAAGGAAAAGGTATGAGGTCATAATTAAGCATTTTCTACATCAAAGACATGTTTCTTATTGGGGAGAACATCAAGGAATTCTGGATGTTTAGTGGTAAGAGTAGAACAACATGAAGATCTCTACCTCCTCCAAGAGCTGGTAACTAAGACAGCCTCTGTCCAATTCAGATATTCTTTGTGTCCAAAGTTTTTGGATCAGAAAAGCCAAATGCAATGCAATTTCTTCTGTGGGAGGCCAGATGCAGCTGAAATTTGATCTCTTTCATCTCCCTCATGATGAGGGAGGACAGAGTGAAGTTTTGTTCTTACTCCCCTAACACTGAACTGCAAAATCTCACCAAATTGAAATAATGGAAATACCATGACAAGATATTGGTTCAATAAATAATATGTCTCATTTTCTTTTTTTAAAAAAAGTCTTTATTGAATTTGTTACAATATTGCTTCTCTTTTATGTTTTGGGGTTTTTTGTTTTTTTGGTTTTTTTTGGCCATGAGGCATGTGGGATTTTAGCTCCCTGACCAGAGACTGAATCTGAACTCTTTGCTTTGGAAGGCAAAGTTTTAACCACTGAATCAGGGAAGTCCCCTAGGTCTCATTTTCTTGTTAATCCATTCATGGCAGATGAGGTGGAATGAAGGGGCATGAAGAGAAGAAAGGAGACAGAGTGGTTGGGATGAAGATCCAATTAGAATGGAGAACCCTTCATCAGAACCCTATCCCTCATTAAAGAGGCCAAGGTAACATATCTCCTCCCTCATCTATAGCCCTTCTCTCAGTCACCGAGCAACGAATAGTGGATAAGAGTGTTATGTAATAATCATGGTTTCCAGTTTCTGTACTTGATATTTGACATCTTGAGGTCTTGCTGACGCTGGAGAAACTGCCCCTCCCAAGGCTACTTAGTTCTTAGGGATAGTGAATAATTCAGCTGAGATTGTGCCTTTCACATGCAAACCGACCAATCCAGAGCCTATACCCCAACTACCTCCTTTATCAGGCTCTCACACTCTAGGCTATTCACCCTCCCTAATCACCCCACTGCCAGAGACAACAACCAGGAACAGACTTCTGCCCTAGACCCAGCTGCAGTTATTCAAACTAGCCAATCCTCAGCCTACTTACCCTGCCTCACCTATTCCTTCCCATGGAAACCACAATAAAAATTCTCACCACATTTTTTTCTCCACTCCTTCTGCCTCATGACTGATCCCAATGCTTCCCCATGTGGCCCTGCATGGCTTAGTGAACCCCACTCTTCTTGGGATCTGTGAGTATAACAAGTTATCTTTTCAATGGCAATTGATAAGCTCAATTTGAAGGAAAAAATTGAGAGCACTGGAAATAGTATCTGGGGTTAAGAAGTAACAGAACCAGATATGGAACAATGGAAAGAAATACATCAAGGCTGCATAATAACCCTGCTTATTTAATTTATATAAGTAGAGTACATCATGCAAAGTGCAGGGCTGGATGAATCACAAGCTGGAATTAAGATTGCCAGGAGAAATATCAACAATCTCAGATATGCGTATGATACTACCCTAATGAAAGAAAACGAAGAGGAATTGAAGAGCCTCTTGATGAATGGGAAAAAGGAAAGTGGAAAGGCTGGCTTAAAATTCAACATTCAAATAATTAAGATTATGGCATTTGGTCCCATCACTTCAGGCAAATAGATGGGGGAAAAATTGAAACAGTGGGAGATTTCAGTTTTTGGGGCTCCAAAATCACTTCAGACAGTTACTGCAGCCTTGAAATTAAAAGACACTTGCTCCTTGGAAGAAAAGCCATGACAAACCTAGCGTATTAAAAAGCAGAGACCTCACTTTGCCGACAAAGTTCTGTCTGGTCAAAGCTATGGTTTTTCCAGTAATCATGTATGGATGTGAGTGTTGGACCATAAAGAAGGTTGAGCACCGAAGAACTGATGCTTTCAAACTGTGGTGCTGCAGCAATCAGAGCAGAAAAAGAAGTAAAAGGAATCCAGATAGGAAAAGAAGAAGTGAAACTCTCGCTGTTTGCAGATGACATGATCCTCTACATAGAAAACCCTAAAGACTCTTCCAGAAAGTTACTAGAGCTAATCAATGAATATAGTAAAGTTTCAGGATATAAAATTAACACACAGAAATCCCTTGCATTCCTATATACTAACAATGAAAAAACAGAAAGAGAAATTAAGGAAACAATACCATTCACCATTGCAACAAAAAGAATAAAATACTTAGGAGTATATCTACCTAAAGAAACAAAAGACCTATACATAGAAAACTATAAAACAGTGATGAAAGAAATCAAAGAGGACACAAACAGATGGAGAAACATACCATGCTCATGGATTGGAAGAATCAATATTGTCAAAATGGCTATTCTACCCAAAGCAATCTATAGATTCAATGCAATCCCTATCAAGCTACCAACGGTATTTTTCAGAGAACTAGAACAAATAATTTCACAATTTGTATGGAAATACAAAAAACCTCGAATAGCCAAAGTAATCTTGAGAAAGAAGTATGGAACTGGAGGAATCAACCTGCCTGACTTCAGACTCTACTACAAAGCCACAGTCATCAAGACAGTATGGTACTGGCACAAAGACAGAAATATAGATCAATGGAACAGAATAGAAAGCCCAGAGATAAATCCACACACCTATGGACACCTTATCTTTGACAAAGGAGGCAAGGATATACAAGGGAAAAAAGACAGCCTCTTTAACAAGTGGTGTTGGGAAAACTGGTCAACCACTTGTAAAAGAATGAAACTCGAACACTTTCTAACACCATACACAAAAATAAACTCAAAATGGATTAAAGATCTAAATGTAAGACCAGAAACTATAAAACTCCTAGAGGAGAACATAGGCAAAACACTCTCTGACATAAATCACAGCAAGATCTTCTATGACCCACCTCCCAGAATATTGGAAATAAAAGCAAAACTAAACAAATGGGACCTAATGAAACTTAAAAGCTTCTGTACTACAAAGGAAACTATAAGTAAGGTGAAAAGACAGCCCTCAGATTGGGAGAAAATAATAGCAAATGAAGAAACAGACAAAGGATTAATCTCAAAAATATACAAGCAACTTCTACAGCTCAATTCTAGAAAAATAAATGACCCAATCAGAAAATGGGCCAAAGATCTAAACAGACATTTCTCCAAAGAAGACGTACAGATGGCTAACAAACACATGAAAAGGTGCTCAACATCACTCATTATTAGAGAAATGCAAATCAAAACCACAATGAGGTACCATTACACACCAGTCAGGATGGCTGCTATCCAAAAGTCTACAAGCAATAAATGCTGGAGAGGGTGTGGAGAAAAGGGAACCCTCTTACACTGTTGGTGGGAATGCAAACTAGTACAGCCACTATGGAGAACAGTGTGGAGATTTCTTAAAAAACTGGAAATAGAACTGCCATATGACCCAGCAATACCACTCCTGGGCATACACACTGAGGAAACCAGATCTGAAAGAGACACGTGCACCCCAATGTTCATTGCAGCACTGTTTATAATACTAGGACATGGAAGCAACCTAGATGTCAATCAGCAGATGAATGGATAAGGAAGCTGTGGTACATATACACCATGGAATATTACTCAGCTGTTAAAAAGAATTCATTTGAATCAGTTCTAATGAGATGGATGAAACTGGAGCCCATTATACAGAGTGAAGTAAGCCAGAAAGATAAAGAACATTACAGCATACTAACACATATATATGGAATTTAGAAAGATGGTAATGATAACCCCATATGAAAACAGAAAAAGAGACACAGAAGTACAGAACAGACTTCTGAACTCTGTGGGAGAAGGTGAGGGTGGGATGTTTCGAAAGAACAGCATGTATATTATCTATGGTGAAACAGATCACCAGCCCAGGTGGGATGCATGAGACAAGTGCTCGAGCCTGGTGCACTGGGAGGACCCAGAGGAGTCGGGTGGAGAGGGAGGGGGGAGGGGGGATTGGGATGGGGAATACGTGTAACTCTATGGCTGATTCATGTCAATGTATGACAAAACCCACTGAAATGTTGCGAAGTAATTAGCCTCCAACTAATAAAAAAAAATTAAAAAAAAAAAAGCGCACACAGGAGTGAGGGTAAAAAAAAAAAAACAAAAAACAAAACTGTGGTGCTGGAGAAGACTCTTGAGAGTCCCTTGGACAGAAAGGAGATCAAACCAGTCAATCCTAAAGGAAATAAGTCCTGAGTATTCACTGGAAGGACTGATGCTGAAGCTGAAGCTCCAATACTTTGGCCATCTGATGTGAAGAGCTGACTCATTGGAAAAGACCCTGATGCTGGGAAAGATTGAGAGCATGAGGAGAAGGGGACAACAGAGGCTGAGATGGTTGGATGGCATCACCATGAGTTTGAACAAACTCAGGGAGATAGTGAAGGACAGGGAAGCCTGGTGAACTGCAGTACATGGGGTCACAAAGAGTTGGACAGGACTTAGTGACTGAACAGCAACAAATATAAAAGGCTGTGTAAATGTGCTTTTTCTCTTTTCTCCTAATTTTGTTAAAAGACATAAGATTATGTAAAGTAATATTTATAACAATATATTTTTGGACTAATAACATATATAGAGGTATATGATGATAAAAGCATAAAGAAGAAGGGAAGAAATGAAGACATATTAGAGCACTATTGCTGTATTTTATAAGAATTAAGTCAGTATTAACCTGAAATAGATGGAATAAGTTAGCATGCATATTGTAATTTGTAGAGCCATCACTGAGAAAATAACTCAAAGTTACAATAAAACAACAGTTACCCTAAAAAAAAATGTTTAGCACAAAAGCAGTAAAGGTAGAACAGATTTTAAAAGTGAAATGTAGAAAACAAAGTGGCAACCTAAATCCAACCACATCAATAATTATATTAAATATAAATGGACTAAACACTATAATCAAAGGCAGTTAGACTGTATTTTAAAAAGCAGGATTCAATGGATACTATTTGTAAGAGACATATTTCATACACACATACACAAACACACAAATAGGTTAGAAGTAAAATGATGAAAAGGGTATACCATGCAAATTCTACAAACAAGAGAGCCAGAGGTGACATACACTTACTATCAGACAAAATAGACCTTAAGAATTTAAAAGGATTATAAGTGAGCACTATGAACAACTTTATACCAACAAATTAGACAACTTAAATGAAATGAAAAAATTTTCTAGAAAGAAATTGCCAAAACTGACTTAAGGGGAAACTAGAAGTGCTGAATGGGCTTCCCAGGTGGCTCAATGGTAAAAAAAAAAAAAAAAAAAAAAAAAAAAAAATCCATTTTCCAATGCAGGAGATGCAGGAGACACAGGTTCAGTCACTGGGTTGGGAAGATTCCTTGGAGTAGGAAATGGCAACCCTCTCCTGTACTCTTGGCTGGAAAGTTTCATGGACAGAGGAGCCTGATGGGCTACAGCCCATGGGATCACAAAAAGCAGACACAACTGATCACAGAGCACACACAAAAGTCCTGAATAGATCTGTAACAAGTTATGAAATTAAAATGACTTTAAAATCTTCTTGTAAAGAAAGTCCCAGGCTTTTCTTTTTATCAGAATTCACTGGTAAATTCTATATAATATTTAAAGAAGAAATAATACCGATCTTATACAACTCTTTTAGAGTACAGAGGAAGAAGGACAATTTCTCAACTCACTCTATAAGGCTGATATTACCAGAAAAAAGGCCAAAAAAGACATCAAAGAAAAGAAAACTACAGACCAACGTTCGTATTGCAATATATCCAGTAGCCTATAAAAAGAGTTTAAACACTATGACCATGTCAGATTTATCCTAGAAGTTCAAGGTTGATTTAACGTTCAAAAATCAATTGCTGTATTACATAATTCTAACAGAATAAAGGACAAAACCTCATGATCACCTCAATAGATGCAAAAAAAAACAAAAAACAAAAAAAAAACCCCAAAACTCCAGCAATATCCAACACCATTCATGATTAAAACTCTTTAAAAACTAAGGATAAAATAAACTTTCTCAGCTTTATAAAAACCCTACAACTAATTTACTTTATGGTAAAAGACTAAATCCTTTCTCCCACAGATCAGGAATAAGGTAAAGATTTCAGTACTCACCACTTCTATTCAACTTCATACTAGAGGTTCTACCAAGTGATATAGGGGCAAGAAAAAAGCAATTAAACACAAACTGAGTGGAAACAAAGAGCTAAACCTGTTCACATATGACACAAATCTGCATGCAGAAAATCCTGAAGATTCTACATAAAATTCACAGAAAGATCAAAGTAAGACTACTTATGCCACTTGATTTCAAAACTCACTTTAAAGCTACTGTAAACAAGAGAATGTGATTTTGGCTTAAGGGAAAAACATACAGATATATTGAATGGAAGAAAAATCCAGAAATGGACTCTTACACTTATGGTCAAACAATTTTTTACAAAGGTACCAGGTCAACTCAGTGGAGGAAAGGATGATCTTTTTAACAAATGATACAGAAAGGATTAGATATCCATATGTGGTGGTAGTCCCTCAGTTATATCCGACTCTTTGCGACCCCATGGACTGCAGCCCACTAGGCTCCTCTGTCCATGGAATTCTCCAGCAAGAATACTGGAGTGGGTTGCCATTCCCTTCTCTAAAGGATCGTCCCAACCCAGGGATTGAACCTGGGTCTCCTGCATTGCAGGCAGATTCTTCACTGTTTGAGCCACGAGGGGATAACCATATGTAAAATAAAAACAAAAACAAACAGGTTGGTATCTAACACCACATTAAAAAAAATCAGCACAAAATATATCATACTTGAAATGTAAGAACTAAAACTGTCAGTCTTCTAGAATAAAACATGAGAGTAAGTCTTTATAACCTTGGATTAGGCAAAGATTTCTGATATGACACCCAAAGTGCAACTTACTTAAAAAAAAAAAAAAAAAAAAAAACTTTGATAAATTAGACTTCATTGAAATTAAAATATTTGCTTTTCAGAAAGCACCATTATACGTGTAACTCTATGGCTGATTCATATCAATGTATGACAAAACCCACTGAAAAATTTAAAAAAAAAAGCACCATTATATTAAGCCACAAACTGGAAGGAAATATTTGCAAATTGTACGCCTGATAAATGATTTGTATCCAGAATATATGAAGAAGTTTTACAACTCAATAAGGAAACAGTTTTTAAAATGGGCAATATTTCAATAGACATTTCTCCAAAGAGGATACACAAATGGCTAACAAGCATGTGAAAAGATGTTCAACATCATTATTCATTAGAGAAATGCACACACCTACCCATTAAGGCCACAATGAAAGACCACACATACAATGATGTTCATGAAAAAACCAAACAGGTACTATTAAGTATTTCTGAAGATGTACAAAAGCTGGATTTTCATCCCTTGGTTGTAGGAATTGAAAACAGTATTGCCACTTTGAAAAACAGTTTGGTAGCTTCTTTAAAAATTAAATATACTCTTACCATATAAAGAAACATTTCCAGTTCTAGGTATCTTCCAAAGAAAAATGAAAATATGTGACATATACAAAAAGGCTTGTGTGTGACCATTCACAAAACTATTATTTATAAAACCAAAAAATGAAAACAAGCCATGAATGGACAAGCAAAATTCTCTACAGTGAAATTTTTATAAATATTATAAAATAAACTGCTGAAAAAATGCCTATTCCTTTCCCATTTCTATAAAATCAAATCTACAGAGACAAAAAGCAGACTGGCAGTTGCCTGGGGCTGGAAGTGGGAGTGGAAATTAACTGCAGACAGCATAAAGAAATTTTCTGGGGTGATGGAAATGTTCTATGGATTGTAAGGATGGTTGTACATTTCTATGGATTGTAAGGATGGTTGCACAGCTCTGTAAATTTAAAAAGCATTTGCTTGTATACTTGTAATGGGTGTATTCTGTGGTATGTAAATACACTTCAGTGAAGCTGGTAATAAAAATTACATGATCTATGAAATGAAAGACACAAACAGAGATGTAAGAGAGAAATTACATCCAAGGTCAGGGCAGCGGTCAAGAGGAGCTACCCCACGTCCAAGGTCAGGAGTAGCAGTTGTGAGGAGATACCCCACGTCCAAGGTCAGGAGTGGTGGCTGTGAGGAGATATCCCACGTCCAAGGTAAGAGAAACCCAAGTAAGATGGCAGGCGCTGAGCGAGGGCATCAGAGGGCAAACAGACTGAAACCACAGTCACAGACAACTAGCCAATCTGATCACATGGACCACAGCCTTGTCTAACTCAATGAAACTAAGGCCATGCCCTGTGGGGTCACCCAAGACAGACGGGTCATGGTGGAGAGGTCTGACAGAATGTGGTCCACTGGAGAAGGGAATGGCAATCCACTCCAGTATTCTTGCCTTGAGAACCCCATGAACAGTATGAAAAGGCGAAAAGATAGGACACTGAAAGATGAACCGGTAGGGCGGTAGGTGCCCAACACGCAACTGGGGAATCAGTGAGAAATAACTTCAGAAAGAATGAAGGGATGGAGCCAAAGAAAAAACAACACCCAGTTGTGGATGGGACTGGTGATAGAAGCAAGGTCCAATGCTATAAAGAGCAATATTGCATAGGAACCTGGAATGTTAGGTCCATAAATCAAGGCAAATTGGAAGTGGTCAAACAGATGGCAGGAGTGAACGTCGACATTCTAGGAATCAGCGAACTAAGATGGACTGGAATGGGTGAATTTAACTCAGATGACCATTATATCTACTACTGTGGGCAGGAATCCCTTAGAAGAAATGGAGTAGCCATCATAGTCAACAAAAGAGTTCAAAATGCAGTACTTCAATGCAATCTCAAAAATGACAGAATGATCTGTGTTCATTTCCAAGGCAAACCATTCAATATCACAGTAATCCAAGTGTATGCCCTGACCAGTAATGCTGTGGCTGAATGTTTCTATGAAGACCTACAAAATCTCTTAGAACTAACACTCAAAAAAGATGTCCTTTTCATTATGTGGAACTGGAGTGCAAAAGTAGGAAGTCAAGAAACACCTGGAGTAACAGGAAATTTGGCTTGGAGTACAGAGTGAAGCAGGGCAAAGGCTAAAAGAGTTTTGCCAAGAAAACACGCTGGTCATAGCAAACACCCTCTTCCAACAACACAAGAGAAGACTCTACACATGGACATCACCAGATTGTCAACACCAAAATCAGATTGATTATATTCTTTGCAGCCAAAGATGAAGAAGCTCCATACAATCAGCAAAAACAAGACTGGGAACTGACTATGCTCAGATCATGAACAACTTTTTGCCAAATTCAGACTTAAACTGAAGAAAGTAGGGAAAACCACTAGACCACTCAGGTATGACCTAAATCAAATCCCTTATGATTATTACAGTGGAAGTGAGAAATAGATTTAAGGGACTAGATCTGATAGAGTGTCTGATGAACTATGGCAGAGGTTCATGGCATTGTACAGGAGGGAGAGAGCAAGACCATCCCCAAGAAAAAGAAATGCAAAAAAGCAAAATGGCTGTCTGAGGAGGCCTTACAAATAGTTGTGAAAAGAAGAGAAGCAAAAAACAAAGGAGGAAAGGAAAGATATTCCCATTTGAATGCAGAGTTCCAAAGAATAGCAAGGAGAGATAAGAAAGCAACCCTCAGTAATCAATGGAAAGAAATAGAGGAAAACAATAGAATGGGAAAGACTAGAGATCTCTTCAAGAAAATTAGAGATACCACGGGAACATTTCATGCAAAGATGGGCTCAGTAAAGGACAGAAATGGTATGGACCTAACAGAAGTAGAAAATATTAAGAAAAGGTGGCAAGAATACACAGAACTATAAAAAAAATATCTTCACCACCCAGATAATCACAATGGTGTGACCACTCACCTAGAGCCAGACATCCTGGAATGTGAAATCAAGTGGGCCTTAGAGAAGCATTACTATGAACAAAGCTAGTGGAGGTGATGGAATTCAAGTTGTGCTACTTCACCTCCTAAAAGATGATGCTGTGAAAGAGCTGCACTCAATATGCCAGAAAATTTGGGAAACTCGGCAGTGGCCACAGGACTGGAAAAGGTCCATTTTCATTCCAATCCCAAGGAAAGGCAAACCCAAAGAATGCCCAAACTACTGCATAATTGCACTCATCTCACATGCTAGTCAAGTAATGCTCAAAATTCTCCAAGCTAGACTTCAACAATACATGAACCATGAACTTCCAGATGTTCAAGATGGTTTTAGAAAAGGCAAAGGAACCAGAGATCAAATTGCCAATATCCGCTGAATCATTGAAAAAGCAAGAGAGTTCCAGAAAAACATCTATTTCTGTTTTATTGACTATGCCAAAGCCTTTGACTGTGTGGATCACAACAAACTGTCGAAAATTCTGAAAGAGATGGGAATACCAGACCACCTGCCCTGCCTCTTGAGAAACCTATATGCAGGTCAGGAAGCAACAGTTAGAACTGGACATGGAACAACAGATTGGTTCCAAATAGGAAAAGGAGTACGTCAAGGTTGTATATTGTCACCCTGCTTATTTAACTTCTATGCAGAGTACATCATGAGAAACGCTGAGCTGGAAGAAGCACAAGCTGGAATCAAGATTGCCGGGAGAAATATCAATAACCTCAGATATGCAGATGACACGACCCTTATGGCAGAAAGTGAAGAAGAACTAAAGAGCCTCTTGATGAAAGGGAAAGAGGAGAGTGAAAAAGTTGGCTTAAAGCTCAACATTCAGAAAACTAAGATCATGGCATCTGGTCCCATCACTTCATGGCAAATAGATGGGGAAACAGTGGAAACAGTGGCTGACTTTATTATTGGGGGCTCCAAAATCACTGCAGATGGTGATTGCAGCCATGAAGTTAAAAGATGCTTACTCCTTGAAAGGAAAGTTATGACCAACCTAAATAGCATATTAAAAAGCAGAGACAATACTTTGTCAACAAAGGTCCTTCTAGTCAAGGCTATGGTAGTCATGTATTTTCCAGTAGTCATGTATGGATGTGAGAGTTGGAGTATAAAGAAAGCTGAGCACCAAAGACTTGATGCTTTTGAACTGTGGTGTTGGAGAAGACTCTTGAGTCCCTTGGACTGCAAGGAGATCCAACCAGTCCATCCTAAAGATCAGTCCTGGGTGTTCATTGGAAGGACCGATGTTGAAGCTGAAACTCCAATACTTTGGCCATCTGATGCAAAGAGCTGACTCATTTGAAAAGACTCTGATGCTGGGAAAGATTGAGGGCAGGAGGAGAAGGGGATGACAGAGGGTGAGATGGTTGGATGGCATCACCAAATCAATGGACATGAGTTTGGTAGGCTCTGGGAGTTGGTGTTGGACAGGGAGGCCTGGTGTGCTGCGGTTCATGGGGTCACAGAGAGTCAGACATGACTGAGCAATTGAATTGAACTGAACTGAAGAGAGAAATTATTTGCAATAAGCAAATAATATTGAATTAATATCTAGCTCAGCCCTTGGTCTTTGTTAAATGAGTCAAATGATAATACATGTTTCTGTTTTGTCTTAGCTTCAAGAATAATTGTTGTTTTCATTCATCTTTTATGGGGCAAGAAATCCTGTTTAGGGTAGTGATGGTCAGTTCAACAAGATACATTTGGATCTGAGATTAATCACATCTAAATAGGCTAATCTATTAATTTTTAATAATAGAAGCTTCAACTTGGTTGAGTGAAATATGTATATATCTAGATAAGTTGCAGCTCTTTTCCTGATTGTAGGATGATTTGGGGGTAATATTCAAGATATTTGGGGCTTCTCTGGTGGCTCAGATGGTAAAAAAAAAAAAAAAATCTGCCTGCAATGCAGGAGACCTGGATTCAATCCTTGGGTCGGGAAGATCTCCTGGAGAAGGTATGGCTTCCCACTCCAGTATCCTTGCCTGGAGAATTCAATGGATGGAGGAGCTTGGTGGGCTACAGTCCACGGGGTCTCAAAGAGTCAGACATGACTGAGTGACTAACAATTTCACTTTTTTCATAGTATTTGTGTGCATGTTAGTCGCTCAGTCATGGCTGACTCTTTGTGACCCCATGAATGGTAACATGCCAGACTCCTCTGTCTATGGGATTCTCCAGGCAAGAATACTGGAGTGGATTGCCATTTCCTTCTCCAGGAGATCTTCCCAACCCAGGGATCAAACCTGGGTCACCTGCATTGCAGGCAAATTCTTTACCATCTGAGCTACTAAGGAAGTTTCTTTTTCTTTCAAAATATTTAACCACCACCTAGAACTTTGATCAGACTACTGAGTCGGTGGATTCAGCCTCAATTGCCTATACAGATCTTGGATGAAACATTTTGAAATACTGACTGAGAGTGTGTTTCTTGACTTCTAGTGACCATGGGCCTGTCTGTTACCTTGGGAAGGGCAGTGAAAGCCTAAGCCCTGTCCATCTTCTCACCCAGGGCCTTGTCAATGAATTACAGAGAAAGGAACTCAGGTTGCTTCCTGAGTTTATCCTTACTTGTTCAAATTAAAGTTATACTTTCTCATTAGCTCCGTTAATATTCAGACAACTTTCAAGTTTGATTTTCTCATTCCCATAAAACAGATTTTAAAGCAACCCAAAGTAAGGCTCAGAGGGGCTCAGGGAGCAGCCGAGAATCACTTTGAACTCCAAGATGACTGATTCTGGTTCCAGTGGAAGTTAAACAAAGAGCTTTGGCTGGAGGAAACGGTGTCCTTCTCAATGTTGAAATTCATACGTGTTGAAATCATATCGTTCATCACAATGCTATAAAATAACCTGAAAATCACTCTTATAATAGTATCAGTGACTAATGACACTTTAAAAAAATCTCTTTTCCTACTTACATGTTGAAGGGTGATGAAAGCTTTAAGCTTTTAAGGAATACGTTTCTTCAGTGGGTTTTCAGGTCTAGAGACGAAGGTAGATATTATTTTGCCTATTACCAGAGCCAGCTTTGTGCCCAATAGATGGATCATGACTGTCTATGTATCTTAACTTTCTTGTGATCTATTAATAAATTTCCTGAATGCAAACTATACAGTGGATGATACATGGAAATTCACCTATGTCATAGCCATACACCGTAATACTGTAAGTCCTCAGTAAAGAACAACAAAAAGGGAAAAATTCCCTAAATAAAGACCTCCATGGGCCCTGTAATAAAATGGCAGGAGATGCATCCTGGGGGCCACTCCTGAAGGCCCATTCCCTGAGGCCACAGAAATGACAGAATGCCCTGCCTTTCCCCTCTGTCTCCCCAGAGGGCTTGTCCCTAGATCTGAAGTCAATGGCAGTACTGTGTCACATCTAAAGAGTCCACACCCAACCCAAGGAGTGGGAAATCTTTCCCGCAAAATCCTTAGACCAAATTCCTCAGACCCTACCCAGACTGTCACAGGCTGTATGTGCCTTGATCTGAAATCTGGAGCCCACCCAGTTCCTCTCCCTCGTGTCCTAGCAGAGCCACACAGTACCTCCAAGGGCCTGACTATACAACGCACCAGAGCATGTGACTCGGCTGGCAGAAGCACAGAGGTCATTGGTGCCAGCTCAGTTCAGTGCCCTGAACCATCTGCGATAACAAAGCGCCATTCTACTGAGAGCCAAGTACCAGTGTGAAGGCTGTGTCGGCACCACAGCTGTGAATCAACAGTAGCCTGTGCTGCAACTGATGCCACCTGGGGCATTTTCCCAGCCCCACAGCTCCGCTGTGCCTTTCTGAAAGGCAGAAGGGGGCAGGCAAAGAAAGGTGGGGGAGGGGCAGAGGGACATCATCAGAGAAGGGGGGAGAAAGAGAGATGGAATTCAGTCACAGCTAGCTGTGTGACTTTAACAATATCACTTAACCTCTCTGGGCTGTCTTGCACTGTGCCTTTATATGATTCCCTCTCTAACTCTGGGACCTTGACAATGAGTCAGATATGGCTCAGTCCAGGTCCAGCTGAGGAAAAGAAAGTCAGGTAGGAGGCAGCAGAGGTGGGCCTGGCAAACCTGAGAATACATTCATCTTATTCACTGACAGGGCCTGGGAAGAAGGAGACCAGAGCAGTCTCTCCTGGCCTCATCAGGACCTGGCTTCTAGAAAGTACTCTTTACTCTTCCTTCCTTTCAACATCTCAACAAGCTCAGCTCCTCCCTCCTCTAAACTCTTTCTTTCTTGTCTCTCAGTTTGCCTTCTCAGTCCTAAACAGACAGCTGGTCTCCTCTGTGGCCACTTCTCAACACTCTGCTGGAACTGGCTTCCTCACCACGTTGCTGACACCTCTTTTGGGACACTGCCAGCTCGGGGGACACCTATCAGTCTGCATCCTATGTGAGGTTTCTGCAGTTCTGGGCATCTGGCCATACCCTTCAGTGTGAAGGACCCCTCTGCTCTGGGCCCTGTTACCTCTGGCTTCTCCTGCCTTCCTGGTCAGTCTCAATTCCAAACTCTCCTCACTGTTTAGACTTATGCACTGGTATCCTTTGCAAATTAACCTTCAGCTCCTCTTTATCTCACTGTATACCTCCTATGTTTTGTGTACTCATTGCTTCAATCACCATTTCTCTGCCACTTGCTCCCAAATCTGAGTTTCCCTCCTCCCCCCTTGGGCTCCCAGAATGAAGTGTATCCTCATTTGCATCTGTGCAAAGCTTTCTAAAGGCACCTGCACTTCTGCATTCTGCCAGCACTGTGATGGGTGCTATGTCAGCCTAACTGCTTAAAATATGGCCATTCCTCCTCACTACCCTTAGGAGAATGCCCTGGGGTCTAGCATAGCATTGTCAGCCTGCTTACCTTGCAGTGCATTGCTGGCTGCATCTTACTTGTTCTCTGGGAGTCAGCCCAGGGCTGGCCACCTGTCCTCCGATTTGGACCAGGCCCTTGGCCTCGCTGGATGCCAGCGTTGCCTCTAATGTGCTCTCGCTCCTGCCCACCTCAGTGATCCGTGCAGACAAGGGGCAAATTGATGGCCAGAACAGGGTCAAGTTGTACCCACCTCCGTGTGTCCCAAGAGCCCAGCGTATCTTCTGGCCCATGTTAATGTTGGGCCCTCTCTCTTCCTGAGGCTTCCCAGGTGGCTCAGATGGTAAACAGTCTGCCTGCAATGTGGGAGATCCAGGTTCAATCCCTGTGTCAGGAAGATCACCTGGAGAAGGGAACGGTCACCCACCCCAGTATTCTTGCCTGGAGAATTTCATGAACAGAGAAGCCTGGTGGGGCAGGAGGAGAAGGGGGCAACAGAGGATGGGATGGTTGAATGGCACCACCACCTCAATGGACATGAGTTTGAGCAAGTTCTGAAAGATAGTGAAGGGCAGGGAAGCCTGGCGTGCTGCAGTCCATGGGGTCTCAAAGAGTAGGACACGACTTAGTGACTGAGCAACAACAACCTCTCTTCTGCTCAGTTAATGTTTGAAAACCACAAGCATAGAGGAAGAAAAATTGGATCCAGCATATGCATTGCTCTGCCCTTTGATCTATTTGAAAGCCAGGATAGACTTGGCTTTTTGGGTATTGGAAGGGCTGCTCACTGAATGATTTTCCTGGCCTGTGACACCACCTCAGCTACACCTAAAGACCTCTGGGGTGGTAGGCTCCAGAGACAGCATCAGAGCCTACAGATACTAGAGATAGCAATCATGCTCAGCACTGAAGCAATGAGCACTGTGGTGAAAACCTTCGACAGAAAACAGGTGCAAGTCCCTTCCCAAAACCAAAGAATCATGGCACTGTTCACAGAAAATGCCTGAGCATTCAATACTTACAATTTTTCAGTTCAGTTCAGTCACTCAGTCATGTCCAACTCTGCAACCCCATGGACTCCAGCACGCCTGACTTCCCTGTCCATCACCAACTCCAGAGCTTGCTCAAACTCATGTTCATGGAATCAGTGACACCATCCAACCATCTCATCCTCTCTTATCCCTGTCTCTTCCTGCCTTCAATCTTTCCCAGCATCAGGGTCTTTTCCAGTGAGTCAGTTCCTCGCATCAGGTGGCCAAAGTATTAGAGCTTCAGCTTCAGCATCAGTCCTTCCAATGAATATTCAGGACTGATCTCCTTCAGGATAGACTGGGTGGATCTCCTTGCAGTCCAAGGAGCTATCAAGAGTCTTCTCCAACACCACAGTTCAAAAGCATCAATTCTTCAGTGGTAGGCTTTCTTTAGAGTTCAACTCTCACATCCATGCATGACTGCTGTAAAAACCATAGCCTTGACTAGATGGACCTTTGTTGGTAAAGTAATTTTGAATATTTATTTATTCATTTATTTCTGGCTGTGCTGGGTCTTGGTTGCTGGGCATGGACTTTCTCCGGCTGTGGTATGCAGGCTTCTCGTTGTGTGGAGCATGGACTCTAGGGTGCTTAGGCTTTTAGTAGTTGCAGCTCACATGCTCCAGAGTGTGGAGTCATTAGTTGTGGCTCATGGGCTGAGTTGCCCCACAGCATGAGGGATCTTCCCAGACCAGGAATCAAATCTGGTGTCCCCTGCATTGCAAGGCAGATTCTCAACCACTGGACCAACAGGGAAGCCCCAGTAATTACAGGGTTTTTTTTTTTTTTAAGTCATCCTCTCCAAGCATCATTCAGCAGGTCAAAATTCCCTGGAAAAGTCAGAGAACATGGGATTCAGAGTTCCACAGAAATCCTATATCAATGTTTACCTTATCTATTACTATATTTAGTAGAAATATATACAAATCTGTTCATTTCTTTGCAATCGGTCACTGTATCTACAGAAACACAGGCTCCCTTAGCTGAAATCACAGAGGTGTATAGGATAGGTGTATGGGGTCATATCACAGGCCACACACACAATAATAATTCAGGGCGTGTTGGAGAACAGCTTCCAGGTCTAGTATAAGTCTGATATTTCTAAAAACAATCCAAACATTTTATATTTTTCTTATTATATATTCTGTAAAGAGTTGAAGTGATAAAAAATATGAGGAATGAAACTTATGTCAGTATCACATTGTTTGATTATAGTAGCTTTGTAGTTAATTTTGAAATCAGGAAGTGTCAGTCCTATAATTTCATTGTTCTTTCTCAGGATTGTTTTAGCTATTGCCCTTGAGATTCCATAAAAATTTTAGGATGAGTTTTTCTATTTTTGCAAAAAATGCCATTGGGATTTTAATAGTGATTGTGTTGAATCTGTAGATTGTTTTGGATAGTGTTGACATCTCAGTTATATCTTCTAATTAGTAAACATGAAATACTTTTCCAATTATGACTTCTTTCATTTCTTTCAGCAATGTTTCATAGTTTTCAGTGTACAAGTTTTTGCCTCTGTTAAATTTATTCCTATGTATTTTATTTTTTAACACTATTATAAATGGAATTGTTTTCATTTTTTTTTTTGGTAGACCATTCATAGCTAGTGTATAGAAATGCAACAGAATTTTGTGTGTTGATATTTATTGTTTCTTGCAGTTTTGGTGATTTATCTTATTAGTTTAACAGAGTTTTGTGGAATCTTTGTTTCCTATGCACAAGATCATGGCATCTACAAACAGAAGTAATTTTACTTTATTGTTTTTATTCAGTCACTCTGTCATGTCTGACTTTGCAACCCCATGGACTGCAGCATGCCAGGCTTCCCTGTCCTTCACTATCTCTCAGAGTTTGCCCACACTCATGCCCATTGAGTCAGTGATGCCATGCAACCATCTCATTCTCTGCTGCCCACTTCTCACCCTGCCCTCAATATTCCCCAGCCATCAAGGTCTTTTCCAATGATATGGTTCTTAACATCAGGTCATCAAGTGGCCAAAGTATTGGAGCTTCAGCATCAGTCCTTCCAATGAGTATTTAGGGTTGATTTCCTTTAGGATTGACCAGTTTAAGCTCCTTGATATCCAAGGTACTCTCAAGAGTCTTCTCTAGCAGCACAGTTTGAAAACATCAATTCTTCAGTGCTCAGCCTTCTTTATGGTCCGATTCTCACTTATGTACATGACTACTGGAAAAACCATGGCTTTGACTATATGCACCTTTGTTGGCAAAGTGATGTCTCTGTTTTTTAACATGCTGTCTAGATTTGCCATAACTTTTCTTCCAAGGAGCAAGCATCTTTAATTTCATGGCTGCAGTCACCAACTGCAATGATTTTGGAGCCCAAGAAAACAAAATCTGCCACTGTTTCCATTTTTCCCCATCCATTTGCCATGAAATGTTGGGACCAGATGATATGATCTTTGTTTTTTGAATGCTAAGTTTTAAACCAGCCTTTACACTCTCCTCTTTTACCTTCATCAATAGGCTCTTTAGTTTCTCTTCACTTTCTGCCATCAGGGTGGTATCATCTGCATATCTCAGGTTGTTGATATTTCTCCTGGCAATCTTGATTCCAGCTTGTGATTCATCCAGCCCTACATTTTGCATGATGTACTCTGCATATAAATTAAATAAGTAGGGTGACGATATATAGCCCTGATATACTCCTTTCCCAATTTATTCCTTTCCATTGTGAATGCCTCATTTCTTTTTCTTACCTAATTGCTCTGGCTAGAACTTCTAGCATTATATTGAATAGAGTTAATGAAAATAGGTATTTTGTCATTTTCCTGATCTTGGAAAAAGTTCAATATTTCACTATTGAATATGATGTTACCAGTGGATTTTTCATATATGGTTTTATCCTATTGAAGATGTTCCCTTCTTTTCCTAGCATATTGAATATTTTATCATGAAATTGTGCTGAATTTTGTCAAATGCTTTTTCTGCAACTGAGATTATCATGTGGGGTTTTTCCCTTCTTTTTTTTTTTTTTTTTTTTGGCCATACAGTGTGGCTTGTAGGATCTCAGTTTCCTGACCAGGAACAGAACCCAGGTCATGGCAGTGAAAACTCTGTCATGTTAAACAATTCTTTTTATATGCTGTTGAATTCAGTTTGCTAGTATTTTGTTGAAGATTTTTGCATCAGTAGCCATCTGGGATATTGGTTTGTCATTTTCCTTTTTTATATTGTCTTCTTATAATGTATTTGTCTGGCTTTTGTATCTGGTTATGCTGGTCTCATAGAATTATCTAGAAGTGTTTCCTCCCTTCCATTTTTAGAAGAGTTTGAGAAGGATTAGAATGTTCTTTAAATGTTGGTAGAATTTACCAATGAAGCCATCTACTCCTGGGCTTTCCTTTTGGTGAGATTTTTTATTACTGATTCAGTTTCCCTTACTAATTAAAGTTCTCTTTAGATTTTCTATTTCTTCATGAGTCACATTTGATAGCTAGTATATTTCCAGGAATTTGCTTATTTCACATAGGTTATTCAATTTGTTGCCATTCATTGTATTCCACTTACAGTCTTTTTTATTTTTTGTGAGATTGGTTTTAATGTCTCTGCTTTCATTTTTGATTCTAGTAAGTTGAGTTTTGCAGTATTACTGATGGGGAAGCTACTGTCATCTTTATTTTTGTCCTTTGGATATAATGTGTTGTTTTCTATTTCTGGCTTTAAAATTTTTTTTTCTTTCTTACTGCTACCAAGCAATGTGATTATGATTGATCTGCCTTTTTAGCTTCTTTGTGTTTCTTGTACTTAGTGTCCACTGAGCCTTTTCTTCCCCCCCGATATGTGAGTTTATCACTTTCCTTAAATTTGGAGAGTTTTCAGTCATTGTTTAAAAATTTTTTTTTGCTTCCCCATCTACTTTCTCTATCAAACACTTCCAGGCCACTTGGAGTTACTCCATAGCTTACATTGTCTATTTATTTCAATGCTTTTTCTCTGTGGTTCATTGGGATAATTTCTTTAGGTGCAGCTTCAAGTTTACTACTTTTTCTTAAATGTCTACTCTGATGTTAATCCCATCTTGTGTATTTTTAAGTCTAAGCCACTGTGGTTTTCATCTCTAGAGTTTCAATTTGAGTTTCTTAATACCTTTCATGTCTCTGCTTAACATTAGCAATTTTTCTTCTAGCTTCTCCTTTTATAAAATTTATTTTTTATTGAAGAATAATTGTTTTACAGAATTTTGCTGTTTTCTGTCAAACCGCCACATGAATCAGACATAGGAATACATATATCCCCTCCCTTTTGAAGCTCCCTCCCATCTCCCTCCCCATCCAACCCCTCTAGGTTGATACAGACACCTTGTTTGAGTTTCCTGAGCCATAAAGAAAATTCCTGTTGGCTATCTACTTTACATATGGTAATGTAAGTTTACATGTTATTCTTTCCATACATCTCACCCTCTCCTCCCCTCTCCCCATGTCCATAGTCTATTCTCTATGTCTGTTTCTCCACTGTTGCCCTGTAAATAAATTCTTCAGTACCACTTTTCTAGATTCTGTATATATGCATTAGAATATGGTATTTATCCTTCTCTTTCTGACTTACTTCACTCTGTATAATAGGTTCTAGGTTCATCCACCTCTTTAGAATTGATTCAAATGTGTTCTTTTTTGTGGCTAAGTAATATTCCATTGTGTATATGTACCATAGCTTCTTTATCCATTCATCAATCAATGGACATGTAGGTTGCTTCCATGTTCTAGCTATTGTAAATAGTGCTCCAATGAACAATGGGATACATGTGTCTCTTTCAATTTTGGTTTTCTCAGGGTATATGCCTAGGAGTGGGATTGCTGGGTCATGTGGTGATTTTATTCCTAGTTTTTTAAGGAATCTCCATACCATCTCTCATAGTGACTCTATCAGTTTACATTCCCACCAACAGTGCAAGACCATTCCCTTTTCTCCACACCCTTTCCAGCATTTATTGTTTGTAGATATTTGATGATGGCCATTCTGACTGGTTTGAGGTAATATCTCATTGTGGTTTTGATATGCATTTCTCTAATAATGAGCGATGTGGAGCATCTTTTCATGTGTTTATTAGCCATTTGTATGTCTTCTTTGTAGAAATGTCTGTTTAGGTCTTTTTCCCACTTTTTGATTGGGTTTTGTTTTTCTGGTATTGAGTTGTATGAAACGGTTGTATATTTTGGAAATTAACCCTTTGTCAGTTGTTTCACTTGCTATTATTTTCTCCCATTCTGAGGGTTGTCTTTTCACCTTGCTTATAGTTTCCTTTGCCCTGCAAAAGTTTTTAAGTTTAATCAGGTCCCACTTGTTTACTTGTGTTGTTATTTCCATTACTCTAGGAGGTGGGTCATAGAAGATCTTGCTTTAATTTATGTCATCAAGTGTTCTGCCTATGTTTTCCTCTAAGTTTTATAGTTTCTGCTCTTACGCTTAGGTCTTGAATCCATTTTCAGTTTATCTTTATGTATGGTGTTAGGAAGTATTCTCATTTCACTCTTTTGCATGTAGCTTTCCAGTTTTCCCAGCACCATTTATTGAAGAGGCTGTCTTTGCCCCCATGGTATATTCTTGCCTCCTTTGTCAAAAATAAGGTACCCATAGGCACACAGGTTTATTTCTGAGCTTTCTATCTTGTTCCATTGGTCTATATTTCTGTTTTTGTGCCAGTACCATACTGTCTTGATGACTGTAGCTTTGTAGTATAATCTGAAGTCAGGAAGGTTGATTCCTCCAGCTCCATTCTTCTTTCTCAAGATTGTTTGGCTGTTCGGGGTCTTTTTTGTTTCCCTATGAATCGTGAAAATTTTTGTTCTAGTTCTGTGAAAAATGTCATTGGTAATTTGATAGGGATCTCATGGAATCTGTAGATTTCGTTTGGTAGTATAGTCATTTTCATAATATTGATTCTTCCAAGAAAATGGAATATCTCTCCATCTGTTTATGTTGTTTTTGATTTCTTTCATCAGTGTCTTACAATTTTCTGAATAGTTCTTTTGTCTCCTTAGGTAAGTTTATTCCTAGATATTTAATTCTTTTTGTTGCAATGGTGAATAGGATTGATTCCTTAATTTTTCTTTCTGATTTTTCATTGTTAGTATAGAAATGCAAGTCATTTCTGTGTAATAATTTTGTATCCCAAAACTTTGCTAAATTCACTGATTAGCTCTAGTAATTTTCTGATACCATCTTTAGGGTTTTCTATGTACAGTATCATGTCATCTGCAGACATTGATAGCTTTAATTCTTCTTTTCTGATGTGGATTCCTTTTATTTCTTTTTCATCTCTGATTGCTGTCACTAGGACTTCCAGAACTATGTTGAATAATAGTGGCAAAAGTGGACACCCTTGCCTTGCTCCTGATCTTAGGGGAAATGCTTTCAGTTTTTCACCGTTGAGAATAATGTTTGCTGTGAGCTTATCATATAAGATCTTTACTATGTTGAGGTAGGTTCTTTCTATGCCCATTTTTTTTGAAGAGTTTTAATCATAAATGGGTGCTGAGAATTGTCAAAGGCTTTTTCTGCATCTATTGAGATTATCATATGGCTTTTATCTTTCAGTTTGTTAATATGGTGGATCACATTGATTGATTTGCATATATTGAAGAATCCTTGCATCCCTGGAATAAACCTTACTTGATCATGGTGTATGAGATTTTTGATCTGTTGCTGAATTCTGTTTGCTAAAATTTTGTTGAGGATTTTTGGATCTATGTTCATCTGTGATATTGGCCTATAGTTTTCTTTTTGTGTGTTGCCTTTGTCTGGTTTTGGTATCAGAGTGATGGTGGCCTCAAAGAATGAATTTGGAAGTGTTCCTTCCTCTGCAATTTTTTGAAAGAGTTTTAGAAGGATAGGCATTAGCTCTTCTCTAAACATTTGATAGAATTCTCCAGTGAAGCCATCTGGCCCTGGGCTTTTGTTTTTTGGGAGATTTTTAATCACAGCTTCAATTTCAGTGCTTGTAATTGGGTTGTTCATAATTTCTATTTCTTCCTGGTTCAGTTTTGGAAGACTGAACTTTTCTAAGCATCTGTCCATTTCTTCCAAGTTATCTATTTTATTGCCATATAGTTGTTCATAATAGCTCTTATAATCCTTTCTATTTCTGCATTGTCTGTTGTAACCTCCCCTTTTTCATTTCTAATTTTGCTGACTTGATTATTCTCTTTTTTTCTTGATGAGTCTAGCTAAGTGTTTGTCAATGTTGTTTATCTCCTCAAAGAACCAGATTTTAGTTTTATTAATCTCTACTATTGCTTCTTTCATTTCTTTTTCATTTATTTCTGCCAGAATCTTTATGATTTCTTTCCTTCTACTAATTTTGGGTGTTTTTTCTTGTTTTTCCAGTTGTTTTAGGTGTAAAGTTAAGTTGTCTATTCAATATTTTTCTTGTTACTTGAGGTAGGATTGTATTGCTATAAACTTCCTTCTTAGAACTGCTTTTGCTGCATCCCATTGGTTTTGAGTTGTTGTGTTTTCATTGTCATTTGTTTCTAGAATTTTTTTGATTTCCTTTTTGATTTCTTCAGTAACCTGTTGGTTATTTAGAAATGTGTTTTTAGTCTCCATGTGTTTTTGTTTCTTACAGTTTTTTTTCTTGTAATTGATATCTACTCTCATAGAACTGTGGTTGGAGAAGATACTTGATATGATTTCAATTTTCTTAAATTTACTGAGGTTTCATTTATGACCCAAGATGTGGTCTATCCTGGAGAAAGTTCAGTGTGCACTTGAGAAGGAGGTGTATTCTTCTGCATTTTGATGGAATGTCCTGAAGATATCAATGAGATCCATCTCATCTAATGTACCATTTAAGGCTTATGTTTCCTTATTAATTTTCTGTTTTGATGATCTGTCCATTGGTGTGAGTAGGGTATGAAAATATCATAATATTACTGTGTTACTGTCAATTTCTCCTTTTATGTCTGTTAGTGTTTGTCTTACGTATTAAGGTGCTCCTATGTTGGGTGCGTAGATATTTACAATTGTCATGTCTTCCTCTTGGATTTTTCCCTTGATCATTATGTAGTGTCCTTCCTTATCTTTTGTAATATTCTTTATTTTAAGGTCTATTTTGTCTGATATGAGGATTGCTACTCCAGCTTTCTTTTGCTTCCTGTTTACATGGAATGTATTTTTCATCCTCTCACTTTCAGTCTATATATGTCTTGAGGTCTGAAGTAGGGTTCTTGTAGACAGCATATATATGGATCTTGTTTCTGTATCCATTCAGCCAGTATGTATCTTTTGGATGGAGCATTTAATCCATTTACATTTAAAGTAATTATTGATATGAATGTTCCTATTGCCATTTTCTTAATTGTTTGGGTTGATTTCATAGATCTTTTTTTCTTCTCTTGCATTTATTAACTAGATAAGTCCCTTTAACATTTGTTGTAAAGCTGGTTTGGTGGTACTGAAATCTCTTAACTTTTGCTTGTCTGAAAAGCTTTTAATTTCTCCGTCAATTTTGAATGAGATCTTTGCCAGGTACAGTAATCTTGCTTGTAGATTTTTCCCCTTCAGTACTTTAAATATATCCTGCCTTTCCCTTCTGGCCTGCAGAGTTTCTGCTAAAAGATCAGCTGTAAGTGTATGAGGTTTCCCTTATATGTTACTTGTTGCTTCTCCCTTGCTGCCTTTAATATTCTTTCTTTGTGTTTAGTCTTTGTTAGTTTGATTAGTATGTGTCTTTGTGTGTTTCTGCTTAGGTTTATCCTGTTTGGAACTCTGTGCCTCTTGGACTTGATTGACTATTTCCTTTTCCATGTTGGGAAATTTTCAACTATATAATCTCTTCAAAAACTTTCTCATACCCTTTCTTTTTCTCTTCTTCTTCTGGGACCACTATAACTTGAACGTTGGTGCATTTGATATTGTCCCTGAGGTCTCTGAGATTCTCCTCAGCTGTTTTCATTCTTTTTACTTTATTCTGCTCTTGAGAAGCTATTTCCACCATTTTATCTTCCAGGTCACTGATTCATCCTTCTGCTTCAAATATTCTGCTATTGATTCCTTCTAGAGTATTTCTAATTCCAGTAATTGTGTTGTTTGTCTCTATCTGTTTATTCTTTAATTCTTCTAGGTCTTTGTTAATTGATTCTTGCATTTTCTCCATTTTGTTTCCAAGGTTTTTTATCATCTTTACTATCATTATTCTCAATTCTTTTCCAGGTGATTTGCCTATTTCCTCTTCATTTATTTGGACTTCTGTGTTTCTAGTTTGTTCCTTCATTTGTGCAGTATTTTCTGCCTTACTTTTTTTAACTTATTTTGTTTGAGGTCTCATTTTCCCAGGCTTCAAGGAAAGTTGAATTCTTTCCTTGAAGAAGGCTGAATTCTTTCTTCCTTTCGGTTTCTGTCTTTCTAAGGTTGGTTCAGTGGTTTGTTTGAGCTTCCGATAAGTTGAGCTTTGTGCTGAGTTTTTGAGGTTTTTGCTGTTGTTGTTGTTGTTGTTGTTGTTTTTCCTCTGATGGGCAAGGCTGAATGAGGTGGTAATCCTGTATGCTGATGATTGGGTTTGTATTTTTGTTTTGTTGTTTAGATGAGGCGTCCTGCATAGGGAGCTACTGGTGGTTGGGTGACGCCGGGTCTTGTATTCAAGTGGTTTCCTTTGTCTGAGTTCTCACTATTTGATACTCCCTAGGGTTAGTTTTCCACAGCCATGAAATTAAAAGACGCTTACTCCTTGGAAGGACAGTTATGACCAACCTAGACAGCATATTAAAAAGCAGAGACATTACTTTGCCAACAAAGGTCCGTCTGGTCAAGGCTATGGTTTTTCCAGTGGTCATGTATGGATGTGAGAGTTGGACTGTGAAGAAAACTGAGCACCAAAAAACTGATGCTTTTGAACTGTGGTGTTGGAGAAGATGCTTGAGAGTCCCTTGGACTGCAAGGAGATTCATCCAGTCCATTCTGAAGGAGATCAGTCCTGGGTGTTCACAGGAAGGACTGATGCTGAAACTCCAATACTTTGGCCACCTCATGTGAAGGGTTGACTCATTGGAAAAGACCCCGATGCTGGGAGGGACTGGGGGCAGGAGGAGAAGGGGACAACAGAGGATGAGATGGCTGGATGGCATCACTGACTCGATGGGCATGAGTTTGAGTAAGCTCCGGGAGTTGGTGATGGACAGGGAGGCCTGGGGTGCTACAATTCATGGGGTCGCAAAGAGTCAGACACGACTGAGTGACTGAACTGAACTGAACTGAGGGTTAGTTTTCTGGTAGTCTAGGGTCTTGGAGTCAGTACTCCCACTCCAAAGGCTCAGGGCTTGACCTCTGGTCAGGAATGAGGATTCCACAAGTGGTTTTTATAGCATTAAGTGAGATTAAAACAAATATTCAAAAACAAGAAACCAAAGATGAACCCCAGATAAATGGCAGTTACAAAACCAGTCAAATAATAATTAAAATAATAGAATATACGCTTATACATATACACCGATGAGCAAAGTGAAAACAGTCCAACAAAAATAAGGTACAGTAGATTGACCTGGCAAACTAACGAAATAAAAAATTATATTTACCAGTTAAGAACAAAACTAACTAAAGCACAAACTGGAAAACAAAACTGAAGCAAGGTGCCAAGTGGGATATAAAGCAGTGAAAACAAAACTAACAAATATGTTGAGACGAAAGGAAAGAAAGAAAGAATAGATATGCAGAGTTAAATAGAGGTAGATAAAGTAGATTTATTTATTAACTGCAAGTGGAAAAGAATAGTAGGAAATGCAAACAAAGGAATAAATGTAAAAAAAAATGGATTTAAAAAATTAAAATTAAAAAAAGAGAAAGAAAAAAAAAAGAGGAGAACTCCACAGAACTGCAAAAGCTCAATGTAGAGGCAGAGGCTTATGACAACAGTTAAAAAAAAAAAAAATGTGAGGGGAAAAAAAGCTCAAAAACTTAATTGCATTTCTTAGTGCCAATAAATTTGACAACTACAACAGAGGGGGAAGAAAGGGGAAAAAATCCAAAAGAATCTACAGAACAAGTCAAAAAATAAGAATAATAAATGTTTTTCTTGAGTCACTGCTGTCAGAGTCCTTTCCCTTGCTGGGAGTCACAGCCCAGCTTACCCCCCTAGGATGCGCTCCAACACTCTGCTGATCTCTGGACCTGCTGTGGAGGCAACTCAGATTCTAGTCTAGTCCTACTCCTGTGTGTTCTTGCCTCCGATGTTCCCAGTTATCAGAGCTAGTGTGTTTTCTTTTGAGGGAGCTCTCAATGTCCTTTCATGTATTCCAGACACAGAATCTGCCTAGTTGATCGTGTGGATTTAATCTGCATGTTGTTCAGCTGGTGGGAAGGTTTGGGGCCATATTCCTCAGCCACACTGTCCCTGGGGTTCAACTGTGGTTTTACTTCCACCTCTACATGTGGGTCGTCCACTGGGATTTACCTCCTAAGGCTGTCCTGGAGGGCTTGGGTTTGCCCCTGAGAGGCCCAGGTGTGGAGCTTGGGTTGCAAGGGTTCTGGCAGCACCAGTTACTCAAGGGATTTGGCGGCCAGGGCATTAGGAAATATAATGCTCTAAAAGGATATGGCAAACAGTGTTGGCCAATACTCTCCAGTATTCTTGCTTGGAGAACCCCCTCTCTGACAGAGTAGTCTGACAGGCCACAATCTCAGTACAGTTCAGTCGCTCAGTCGTGTCTGACACTTTGCGACCTAATGAACTGCTGCATGCCAGGCCTCCCTGTCCATCACCAACTCCCGGAGTTCACCCAAACCCATGTCCATTGAGGCAGTGATGCCATCCAACCATCTTATTCTCTGTCGTCCGCTTCTCCTCCTGTCCTCAATCTTTCCCAGCATCAGGGTCATTTCCAATGAGTCAGCTCTTCGTATCAGGTGGCCAAAGTATCGGAGTTTCAACTACAACACCAATCCTTCCAATGAACACTAAGGACTGATCTCTTTTAGAATGGACTGGTTGGATCTCCTTGCAGTCCAAGGGACTCTCAAGAGTCTTCTCCAACACCACAGTTCAAAAGCATCAAGTCTTCGGTGCTCAGCTTTCTTCACAGTCCAACTCTCACATCCATACATGACCACTGGAAAAACCATAGCCTTGACTAGAGGGACCTTTGTTGGCAAAGTAATGTCTCTGCTTTTTAGTATGCTATCTAGGTTGGTCATAACTTTCCTTCCAAGGAGTAAGCATCTTTTAATTTCAAGGCTGCAATGACCATCTGCAGTGATTTTGGAGCCCCCCAAAATAAAGCCAGCCACTGTTTCTGCTCTTTCCCATCTATTTGCCGTGAAGTGATGGAACCAGATGCCATGATCTTAGTTTTCTGAATGTTGAGCTTTAAGCCAACTTTTTCACTCTCCTCTTTCACTTTCTTCAAGAGGCTCTTTAGTTCTTCTTCGCTTTCTGCCATAAGGGTGGTGTCATCTGCATATCTGAGGTTATTGATATTTCTCCTGGCAATCTTGATTCCAGCTTGTGCTTCATCCAGCCCAGCGTTTCTCATGATATACTCTGCATTTAAGTTAAATAAGTAGGGTGACAATATACAGCCTTGATGTACTCCTCTTCCTATTTGGAACCAGTCTGTTGTTCCATGTCCAGTTCTAACTGTTGCTTCCTGACCTGCATACAAGTTTCTCAAGAGGCAAGTCAGGTGGTCTGGTATTCCCATCTCTTTCACAATTTTCCACAGTTTATTATGATCCACACAGTTGAAGGCTTTGGTGTAGCTAATAAAGCAGAAATAGATGTTTTCTGAAACTCTCTTGCTTTTTCGATGATCCAGCGGACATTGGCAATTTGATCTCTGATTCCTCTGCCTTTTCTAAACGGCAGCTTGAACATCTGGAAGTTCACGATTCACGTATTGCTAAAGCCTGGCTTGGAGAACTTTAAGCATTACTTTACCAGTGAGTGACATGCGTGCAATTGTGCAGTAGTTTGGGCATTCTTTGGGTTTGCCTTTCTTTGGGATTAGAATGAAAACTGACCTTTACCAGTCCTGTGGCCACTGCTGAGTTTCCCAAATTTTCTGGCATATTAAGTGCAGCACTTTCACAGCATCATCTTTTAGGGGTTGAAATAGCTCAACTGGAATTCCATCACATCCACTAGCTTTGTTTGTAGTGATGCTTCCTAAAGCCCCCTTGACTTCACATTCCAGGATGTCTGGCCCTAGGTGAGTGATCACACCATCGTGATTATCTGGGTCATGAAGATCTTTTTGTACAGTTCTTCTGTGTATTCTCGCCACCTCTCCTTATTCTCTTCTGCTTCTGTTCGGTTCATACCATTTCTGTCCTTTATTGTGCCCATCTTTGCATGAAATGTTCCCTTGGTATCTCTAGTTTTCTTAAAGAGATCTCTAGTCTTTCCCATTCTATTGTTTTCCTCTATTTCTTTCCATTGATCACTGAGGAAGGCTTTTCTTATCTCTCCTTGCTATTCTTTGGAACTCTGCATTCAAATGGGTATATCTTTCCTTTTCTCCTTTGCTTTTCGCTTCTCTTTTTTTCACAGCTATTTGTAAGGCCTCCTCAGACAGCCATTTTGCTTTTTTGCATTTCTTTTTCTTGGAGCTGGTCTTGCTCCCTGCCTCCTGTACAATGTCATGAACCTCAGGCACTCTGTCTATCAGATCTAGTCCCTTAAATCTATTTCTCACTTCCACTGTATAGTCTTAAGGGATTTGATTTAGGTCATACCTGAATGGTCTAGGGGTTTTCTCCACTTTCTTCAATTTCAGTCTAAATTTGGCAATAAGGAGTTCATGATCTGAGCCACAGTCAGCTCCTGGTCTTATTTTTGCTGACTGTATAGAGCTTCTCCATCTTTGCCTCAAATAATATAATCAATCTGACTTCGGTGTTGACCATTTGGTGATGTCCATGTGTAGAGTCTTCTCTTGTGTTGTTGGAAGAGGGTGTTTGCTATGACCAGTGTGTTCTCTCAGCAAAATTCTATTAGCTTTTGCCCTGCTTCATTCTGTACTCCAAGACCAAATTTGCCTGTTACTCCAGGTGTTTCTTGACTTCCTACTTTTGCATTAGTTCCCTGTAATGAAAAGGACATCTTCTTTGGGTGTTAGTTCTAGAAGTTCTTGTAGGTCTTGTAGCTTCTTCAGCGTTACTGGCCAGGTCATAGACTTGGATTACCGTGATATTGAATGGTTTGCCTTGGAAACGAACAGAGATCATTCTTTCGTTTTTGAGATTGCATCCAAGTACTGCATTTCAGACTCTTGTTGACTATGATGGCTACTCCATTTCTTCTAAGGGATTCCTGCCCACAGTAGTAGATATAATGGTCATTCGAGTTAAATTCACCCATTCCAGTCCATCTTAGTTCGCTGATTCCTAGAATGTCAATGTTCACTCTTGTAATCTCCTGTTTGACCACTTCCAATTTGTCTTGATTTATGGACCTAACATTCCAGTTACCTATGCAATATTGCTCTTTACAGCATCAGACCTTGCTTCTATCACCAGTCCCACCCACAACTGGGTGTTGTTTTTGCTTTGGCTTCATCCCTTCATTCTTTCTGGAGTTATTTCTCCACTGATCTCCAGTAGCACTGATCCAATAATGAGAGGAGCTACCCCACGTCCGAGATCAGGAGTGGTGGCTGAGAGGAGCTTCCCCATGTCCAAGGTAAGGAGCAATAGCTGCACTTTGCTGGAACAGCCATGAAGAGATACCTCACATCCAAGGTAAGAGAACCCGAAATAAGACAGTAGGCATTAAGAGAGGCCATCAGAGGGCAGACAGACTGAAACCACAATCACAGACAACAGGCCAATCTGATCACATGGACCAGAGCCTTGTCTAACTCAGTAAAATTAAGCCATGCCATGTGGGGTCACCGAAGACAGATGGGTCATGGTGGAGAAGTCTGACAGAATGTGGTCCACTGGAGAAGGGAATGGCAAACCACTTCAGTATTCCTGCCTTGAGAACCCCATGAACAGTATGAAAAGGCAAAAAGATAGGACACTGAAAGATGAACTCCCCAGGTCGGTAGGCCACAGTCTACAGGGTCACAAAAAGTCGGACACGACCAAAGTGTCCCTGCGGGCATAGACGCAAGACTTTTTTCTGCTGTGGCAGCTCCACCGCAGTGAGAGTTGAGCGTGAAGGTGGTGCAGCTGCTTGGCTTGCAGGGAGCCTGGTGGTGCCAAGTGTGCAAGGACAGGACTGCCTCCACCGCAGGAGTTATGACCCTATCAGGGTCTTTTTTCTAGCCTCTTATAGCTGATGATCAGAAGGCCTCTTTGACCAGTCTTTCTCCATAGCTCCATCCATTCAGGCACTTAGAGGGCTCCCTTGCCTGGGGTCCTCCTCTGTTGTTTGGGCATCAGGCACTTAAAGGGGCAGCCTGGGTGGGGTCCTACTCTGTAGTTCAGTGCATCAGGCATTTGATGGACCAGCCTCTGTATTGTTTAGCTGCCAATGCTGGCATGTGGGGAGAGAGGCTATTGTTGTGGCTCCACCTGGTTCGCGTGACTCAGCAGTTTCACCTTGCTTCAGTGGCTGCCTGGCTTTCCTCCACCAGCATTTCCCACCACAATCTCTTCCCTCATACCCCCTCGATCCATCTCTCCGCAGTCATCAGCAGCCCTCACCCTGGGATTGTTCCACAATCCCTAAACTCCAGCTCCCAGCTTCTGCGCCTTCCAGAAGACCAGCGTCCCTGTCTGGGGTATGTATGGCTGTGGCAAGGACTATGACACTCATTCGATTTAGGCTGCCACAGATCAGCTGTTTCACTCTAGCCTTGTTTCTCCTCTGACTCAGACAGTTGCCCTGCTGTCGGGATTGGACCCCTGCTTCAGTTCCCCCACCCGCTGAGGGCAGGTCCAGCCCTATAAACACTCCTATTTTCCCCCCTAGTTCCCTTGTCCTACAGAGTTTTATGTGACTCTATATATTCTTTTGGAAAACTCAGCAGTGGCCACAGGACTGGAAAAGGTCAGTTTTCATTCCAATCCCAAAGAAAGGCAATGTCAAAGAATGCTCAAACTACCGCACAATTGCACTCATCTCACATGATAGTAAAGTAATGCTCAAAATTCTCCAAGCCAGGCTTCAGCAATACATGAACCGTGAACTTCCAGATGTTCAAGCTGGTTTTAGAAAAGGCAGAGGAACCAGAGATCAAATTGCCGACATCCTCTGGATTATAAAAAAAGCAAGAGAGTTCCAGGAAAATATCTACTTCTGCTTTATTAACTATGCCAAACCCTTTGACTGTGTGGATCACAGCAAACTGTGGAAAATTGTGAAAGAGATGGGAATATCAGACCACCTGACTTGCCTCTTGAGAAATTTGTATGCAGGTCAGGAAGCAACAGTTAGAACTGGACATGGAACAACAGACTGGTTCCAAATAGGAAGAGGAGTACATCAAGGCTGTATATTGTCACCCTACTTATTTAACTTAAATGCAGAGTATATCATGAGAAACGCTGGGCTGGATGAAGCACAAGTTGGAATCAAGATTGCCAGGAGAAATATCAATAACCTCAGATATGCAGATGACACCACCCTTATGGCAGAAAGCGAAGAAGAACTAAAGAGCCTCTTGATGAAAGTGAAAGAGGAGAGTGAAAAAGTTGGCTTAAAGCTCAACATTCAGAAAACTAAGATCATGGCATCTGGTTCCATCACTTCACGGCAAATAGATGGGAAAGAGCAGAAACAGTGGCTGAATTTATTTTTGGGGGCTCCAAAATCACTGCAGATGGTCATTGCAGCCTTGAAATTAAAAGATGCTTACTCCTTGGAAGGAAAGTTATGACCAACCTAGATAGCATACTAAAAAGCAGAGACATTACTTTGCCAACAAAGGTCCCTCTAGTCAAGGCTATGGTTTTTCCAGTGGTCATGTATGGATGTGAGAGTTGGACTGTGAAGAAAGTTGAGCACCGAGGACTTGATGCTTTTGAACTGTGGTGTTGGAGAAGACTCTTGAGAGTCCCTTGGACTGCAAGGAGATCCAACCAGTCCATTCTAAAAGAGATCAGTCCTTAGTGTTCATTGGAAGGACTGACGTTGAAGTTGAAACTCCAATACTTTGGCCACCTGATGCGAAGAGCTGACTCACTGGAAAAGACCCTGATGCTAGGAGGGATTGGGGGCAGAAGGAGAAGGGGACAACAGAGGATGAGATGGCTGGATGGCATCACTGACTCGACGGGCATGAGTTTGAGTAAACTCTGGGAGTTGGTGATGGACAGGGAGGCCTGGCGTGCTGCAGTTCATGGGGTCGCAAAGAGTCGGTCACGACTGAGCGACTGAACTGAACTGAGCTGAACTGAACCGGTATATTCTTTTCCACTGGTCAGGTACTCTGTTCTCAGCTTGTGTTCTGCGTGGACTTCTGTGTCTGAAGGTGTCTTCCTGATGTATCCGTGGAGAGAGAAGTACTCCACATCCACCTACTCCTCCGCCATCTTGTTCTCCATCTATTAATCTTCTTCTAGCTTCTTGAGAGTATGGAATCAGTTGTATTAACAGTGTTCATGTCCTTGTCTGTTAATTCCACTATCTGGGTCAGTTAGTCAGTGGGGTCAATCACACTGATTGATTTTCTTTTCCCTCATTATAGTTTGTGTTTTCTTGCTTATTCACATGACTGGTAATTTCTGATTGATTACCAAACGTTATGACTTTTACCTTTGTTGCTGAATGTTTTTGTATTCCTATAAATATTCTTAAGCTTTGTTCAGTAACACATTTATTCACAATAATTTGATAATTCAGTCTTGTTTTTAAGCTTTCTTTAGGTGGGACAAAAGCAGTATTGAATCTGGGGTTAATTTTCCATACTACTGGGTTCTTGCAGAAAATCCAGGACAACCTGCCTATTTTTTTTCCTGCTTTCATTTTTATTCTAATGTGGGGCTGAATAATATGATATTAATACATTGGATTTCATGGGTACATCTACTAAATAGAAATTTGCCCACCCAGAAATTATGAAGCAAAACACAGACAATTTCCTTATAGTGGTAAATACATATTAGATAAATTTTCCAATAAAATAATATACAATCAGGATAACCTGTCTATTTTAAGGTCCATAACCTTAATTGCATTTACAAAATTCCTTTTTCCAGGTAACATAACCAGAGTTTTCTGGGATTTGAGCATAAACATCTTTGAGGGGCTGTTATTAGGCATAACACAATTCTCCTTCTAGTACCCCCTCCTCCAAATTCATGTCTACTCTGCACAAAAGATACAAGAGCCCAGGTGCCTTCCCCATCCAAAACAGCACAAACATTGGAAATGCCAAAAATGTGCTGCTTTTGCCCAGGTTTTCAGGGTCTAGACCAGCCTGACCTCTGCTCCAGCGTCACCCCACTCTTGCTGCTCTGTTTAAAATTTATTTTTAAACTTCTTATTTATATTGGAGTGTAGCCAATGAACAATGTTATGATACTTTTAGGTGGACAGCAGAAAAACTCAGCCATATTTATACATATACAGCCTTTCTCCCTCAAACTCCTCTGCCATCCAGGCTGCCACGTAGCATGGAGCAGAGTTCCCTGTGCTATGCAATAAGTCCTTGTTGGTTATCCATTTTACTTATTTATTTTGGTTGCCCTGGGTCTTCATTGCTGCGCTTGGGTTTTCTCTAGTTCTGGTGAGTGGGAGCTACTATTCATTGTGGTGCACAGGCTTCTCATTGCAGTGGCTTCTCTTCTTGCCTAGCACAGGTTTAAGGGTGAATGGGCTTCAGAAGTTGTGGTGCACAGGTTGAGTTGCTCTGTGGCATGTGGAATCTTCCCAGACCAGGGATTGAAGCTATGTCCCCTGTGTTGGTAGGTCAATTCTTAACCACTGTACCACCAGGGAATCCTCTTGCTGCTTTTACAATAGCCCACAGCTACTGCACTATGAAGGCCAGAAATACAAATTCTCCCTTCCGTGTTCCATTCTTCTCCCAGAGTCTCCCTCCTATTGGCAGCAGTCACCTCACACAGCAGTGTGCAGTACAAAAAGAGGAGTACTAGCTGCACGTTTTACCTCTCCTGTCCTCTCCAGTTCTGATCAGTGGAACAGTGCACAAAGAGCAGTAGCCTGGAGGTGAACAAAAACCCAGATGTAGTCATCAGTGGTCAAACTTCCCTGGAGCATTGCTAAAATCTGAGTGCAGTAGGTGAGGCCTGAAGGTCATGTGGGTCTGAAGAGAGTGCCATCAGGCTGGCTCTGCAGGGCTGGGGAGACAGCAAACTAATAGCCCTGCTTCTGCTGCTGCTGCTGCTGCTGCTGCTGCAGGAAGGTCCTGCTGCTAGGGCAGAGAAGCACTCACAGAAACAGCAAGTGAACAGGAAGTGGAGAGGAAGGAAAGAGGCCCCTCTTCTTCCTCAAGTCCCCCAGCTTCCCTTTAGGCTCCTACTGACAGAGTCCAACAGGGAGAAGCTGACAAAGCGGAAATGAGTTTTGCAGGGAACCAACCTCATACCACAGAGTAAGATGTGATAGGGTTAAAGTGAAAGCCACTCAGTCCTGTCCGACTCTTTGCGACCCCATGGACTATACAGACCTTGGAATTCCCCAGGCCAGGGGAGGCTACTGGAGTGGTAGCCTTTCCCTTCTCCAGGGGATCTACCCAACCCAGGGATCGAACCTGGGTCTCCCTCATTGCAGATGGATTCTTTACCAGCTGACCCACAAGGGAAGCTCCTGAAAAGGTGAATGTGGAGCTAAAAGTAAGAGCTAATAACTGGCATACTTTGGACACCGGTGATGCTGAAAGTACATGGGAAATGCACAGGACCTCTCGATACAGTGACCCTCGGACACCAGCCTGAACATGTCAGACTCTGAGTAATCCTACAGCCACTCTTCCGGGGAAGAGAGAGCCTGAGGATGCAGGGAGGGCAGAATATTCCTCTCTAGCATGCCTCCATGTGGGGAAAGGGTGTGGACATCCTCCACCCCCGAGTCACCACTGCAACATGAAAGGAGAGACTAAATCTTCTTCCCTTGCCCCAGAGCAGTCAGTTGAGGGCTAGTTACAAAAGGGCCTTTCCGACTATGAGAAAGTAAAGATGCAATCTGTGTCATGAATATGGGATGAACTTGAACAAAGGATGTTTTTAGTGAGAACATAAAAATTGGATTTTATTTCCCATAGAATAGTACACATATGCATAGTGTACTAACAGTACAAAATTGCTCATTTTGATGATGAAATTCTTACTAAGAAATTCCTTATAATACAACTACTATAGGAAAAACCAGAGACAATGCAAGTTTTATACCTATACACTGTACAGGATAAATCTTTCTAAAGAAAAATTATTAGTTACTCAGTGGTATCTGACTCTTTGTGACCCCATGGACTTATCCTTCTCGGCTCCTCTATGGGATTCTTAAGACTAGAATACTAGAATAGAATGCCATGCCCTCCTCCAGGGGATCTTTCCGACCCAGGAATTGAACCCACATCTCTTACATTTCCTGCATTGGCAGGCAGATTCTTTACCACTAGCACCACTTGGGAAGCCCTTGTAAAAGCTTTCTTGCAACTTTTTTCCTATTGCTTTTAAAGTTGAAATCCATTTCCTTAAAAATTGCCATCACTGTTTTCTTATCATGGCATCTTGGTCAGAATTCTCTAAAAAGCTGTTGCTCTGCTTTTGAAGGTAAGTAGGGCCATCATGGTAATTCCTGAGACTGAGGGGCCATCATCCCTCACACTTCTTTGCCCAATCTCGTTTGCTATATGCACTTAAGCAAGAACTTCACTTGATTTGCAAACCTTTGGAAATTAGACCCAGTCTGAGTAGTTTTTTCCAGATACCACTGAGGTTGAATTTGCAGATTCCTTTCAAAATTTGTCAGAGCTTTTGCCTGAATCCAGAGTATTGAAAGTCTCTCAGTGTCTTAAGTCCTTGTCTCTGATTTTGGACCATGGTCCTTAAGGCTTAAAAAAAAAATCATCTAAAAAATGATGCCAGGGACTTCCTTGGTGGTCCAATGGCTAAGACTCTGTGCTCCCAATGCAGGGGCCCAGGTTCAATCCCTGGTCAACGAACTAGATCCGACATGCCACAACTAAGATCCTGGAGCAGCCAAAAAATAATGATGCCATAGGATCATAGCATCAAATTTCCATGTTGACAAAGTTTCATCGCTTGACCAAACCCTAATCAGGCTGTTTGGAATCTTCTTCCCAACAAGACCTCGGCTTTTGAACTCTGGTTCATCTCTGCTTTGTCTGGTTTTAGCAAGGACCCACCAGAATCCCCCACCCTCAGTATCTGATGGGGTTCCATCCCCCATCAGCATAAAAAGTGATGTCTGCTGACCCTGCCTTCAGCAAGACTCCTGTTAGATCGGCTTAGTCAGATTCTTCACTTACCCCTGATGTTTCTTCCCAGTAATTTTCTATCCACTTACCTCCCTGCCCTGCTTCTTGGTTATAAATTCCCACTTTTCCTTATTGTATTTCGAGTTGAGTCCAGTCCAGTCTCCTCTTCTCCTCCATTGCATAAACCCCAATTGCAGTGATTCCTACACCTATCATGATGGACCTGAAGGAATTCTGCCTTAGCATCTTTGCCAAGTGGTATGAATTATTTTTCTTGAACACCATCTCCCACCTCAGTCCCTCCACCCTAACTCCACCTTGAAGGGGAGGTGCAGCCCCATCTGATGCACAGCCTTGCCTCTCAGCCCCTGCTCCTAAATCACAGGACATTTCCTCACCAGTCTAAAAATTTTCCTAAAACTACAAAAACCACCAGCACACATCACCCAATGCCAGAGTGCTGAAAGAAATACAGAAATTTATTGACACACATATGTGCATTGGAACAATACATAAAATCACTATGTCTGAAATCACTTAGAAGGAAGCTGCAACACATTATGTGTCTATTAAGTAATGGAAAATGAAATGTACACTTTAAAATGTGCACTTGCCTTTCACCAAGATAAATGGATTCATTTTCTTGGAAAGAACTGGGCCAGGAGTGGAAGATGTCCCACCCTCCTTTCCGCATCTGAGAATATTAGAAGGCCTAGAGGCCAAGCCTCCTTATGTAATTCACCAAGGGTGTGGGATTAGTCCAGCTTTTCCTTTCCAGGGAGGAAGAAAGAGCAGTATAGAGAATTTTGTTCCTCAGTCACTCTCTCTCTCTCCCTTCCATCCTGGCCATCCAGGCCCACAAGCCTGCAGCTGCTGCCGTTGCATACACAAAAACCAAATCATGCCTCATTTCCCTAAATTCCCACACATCCGAGAATGGCAGTCTTTGGAAGAGGCTGGAAAGGGTGCAGAGATGGGCTTACTTATTAGTGTCTCCATGACCTTCTGGAGCAAATTGGTAGGCCAGTCTGAAGTCTGAAGGCAGAGAGACAAGGCCAGAAGTCATTCCAGAAGGGAGGACAGAGGTGGCTGATGTGAGGCGGCCCTGCTGATGAAAACAGGCACGTTGAGGTGAGAAGCCTGTTTCCATTTCATATTTGAGCTGATTATGGAATATCAATGTGAAAAGATCCTAACAGGAAATGGGAAGGTGGAAATGTGAAATTTTAGAGCTGATGATCAAATTTGGAAGATCCCAATTCAGGTAAGCCACTGAAAAGTCAAGCTTCTTCCAAAAATGAGTGTAAAAATAGAATACCTAATAACTAGGATCTTAAAAGAAACTGATGTTAGGACACAGAAGGAAGGAAAAACTCTTCTAAGAAATGAGGTGATGATCAGAAACAAATGAGACATATTGCATGGTTGGAAGAGAGATGGGTTAAATCTGAAGACTATGTTTTTCCCACCACAACTTTCTGAACAAAAATGCAGCCCTGCAACAGAAGCCCTCCTTCTCCTGGGGCTCCAAAGTCTCCTGGAAGTGCAGAAGACCTCTGGATCTTCAGAACAGGAGTCTGACTCAGGCCACAGGTGAAGAGTGGGAGCTGGCCACTCACTGAGGCTCAGAAGAAAGCAGACTCTCCCCTCCAGGGGTGAAAGTCTCGCTGCTGAAAGGTGTTAAGTTCAGGCTCAACGTGGGTCTCTGAGGCTAAGAGCCAGGCTCTGTCCATAGTCCTGTGCTCCAAGGGGAGGATGTTTTGCAGAAGAGATGACCATGTATTGCTGAAACTTGAGAGAGGTTTGAGATGCTGACGAGTGGTTTGAATGTGGTGAGAGGTGACCAGACATGGGCTGTCAGGGCATGGGGTGGAGAGATTTTTCCAGACTGTACCATCTGTGGCCAGACAGTGAGGACCAGAGTAGGCAGCCAGAACAAGGGATGGCATGTGAATAAAGATAAGAGAAGACATGTGTTTAAAAGCAGAGCATAATGAGCTCTTTGAGACTGAGATGGAGAGAGCAGACTTGTGGACACAGTGGGGCATGGAAATGGTGGGATGAATGGGAGATTAGCATTGACATGTATACAATACCACGTGTAAAACAGATAGCTAGTGGAAAACTGCTACATAGCATGGGGAGCTCAGCTCCCTCACTGTGATAATCTAGATGGATAGGATCAGGGGTGGGAGGGAGACTTCAGAGAGAGGGAATGTTAGGGTTAGTTGCTCAGTTGTGTCCAACTCTCTGCGACCCCATGGACTGTAGCTCCTCTGTCCATGGGATTCTCCAGACAAGAATACTGGAGTGGGTAGCCATTCCCTTCCCCAGGGGATCTTCCCGACCCAGGGATCAAACTCAAGTCTCCCACATGGCAGGCAGATTCTTCACTGTCTGAGACACCAGGGAAGCTCCAATGTATGGATGTGAGAGTTGGACTATAAAGAAAGCTGAGCGCCAAAGAATTGATGCTTTTGAACCGTGGTGTTGGAGAAGACTCTTGAGAGTTCCTTGGCCTGCAAGGAGATCAAACCAGTCAATCCTAAAGGAAATCAACCCTGAATATTTATTGGAAGGACTGATGCTGAAGCTGAAACTCAAATACTTTGGCCACCAGATGCAAAGAACTGACTCATTAGAAAAGACCCTGATGTTGGAAAAGATTGAACACAGGAGGAGAAGGGGACGATAGAGGATGAGATGGTTGGATGGCATCTCTGACTCCATGGGCATGAGTTTGGGCAAGCTGTGGGAGTTGGTGATGGACAGGGAAGCCTGGTATGCTTCAGTCCATGGGGTCACAAAGAGCTGGACATGACTGAGTGACTGAACTGAACTGGTAGCTGATTCTCATTGTATAGCAGAAACAGCAGAAACAACATTGTAAGCAATTGTATTCCAATTTTAAAAAGGGGGGAGAACAAATTCAATTCAGGCAACCACCAGCAAGGACCCTCTGTGGGCCAGCACTGTGCTAAGTGTTGGAGATACAAGGGTAAATAAGATGTAGTTCTCATCCCTACAGGAGCTGGAATGCAGGACAGATGGGAAAGGGTAGCAGCGTAATCAAACCAGACACGGGCAAACGCTCTCCCGGCTGGGGTGGAGGGACTAATTCCCAGCCCCTCTTCTCCCAGTCCTGACCCAGGTCCTGTCACTTTGGAGCGCCTCCTGTTGACTCCGGAATGAGCCACAGCCTTTGAGTTAGCCAAGGGAACACAACTAGGAGCTTGAAGTCTGTGCATTTGGGCTTGTTCTCTGTCACCAAAACTTCAGGCTGGTCCAGGGGAGACATGTGGCCTGGTCACCATGACACCCCCATGTCTTCCTGACTGAGAAGCTTGGGTTTGTCTTGTGGGGATGAGGAGAAGCAGTCCTCGTGGATAGGAGGGATAAGCTTGTAAGACTAAGTGGAGGGCAGGTTTTGAACAGACAGCCCCGTCTCCAAAAGTGCCGGAACAAAGCGGTTCTCATTCACAGAGCAGGGACCGGAGGGCCAAGCCCTTCCCGCTGCTGTTGACTCCTCACAGGAGCCCTGAGAGAGGTTCCTGTCATCACACCCCCTCCATAGATGAGGCAGTCTGCCTTGTGAAGCTGAACACCTCACCCACACCACCCAGCCCATGGCAGAGAGTGAGTGGAGGAGCAGAAGGCCAAGGCCAGGCAGGGCCCTCCTAGCCAAGAGGACAGAGTCTGGTCAGTGGAGGGGGGCTTAGGGAGAGCCAGATTGTGACCCAGCTGCTGTAGGCAAGGAGGCCAGGTGTCCCTAAGAGGAGAAAAAGGGAGGATGGGGCTACTTTAGGTCTGCTCAGCAGCCCAGAAGCGGGAGGGAGTCACAGTGGGGAGATTCAGAGCCTGGCTTTTGCAGGGCCTCCTGTGACCAAGCAACCTAGAGTGGAAGAAAAGCTACCTGTGGGAGTGGGGGCGGGGGGTAGAAACTGGCAGAGGGCAAGAAGATCCCACCCAGACCTGAGGAGGTGTGGGTGAAGGGTCACGGGGGTGGCTGGCGGGGGCAGGCGGCATCTGCCCCAGAGAAGTCATACGCCTGCCACTGTCAGCTGTCAGTTCACAGGAGAAACAGCTCTGCAACCGTGAGGCCCTTGAACAATGTCAGGGCTGCTCACTTCCCCTGGGTCAGGGGATAACAGGCATCAGGACATTGGTGCTTATCTTTTCAAGATCTTTTTTTTTATATATAACTTAATTGATTTGCTTGTCTATTTTGGACTGAACTGGGTCTATGTTGCTTTGAGTGGACTTTCTCTAGTTGCAGAAAGTGAGGGCTGCCCTAGTTGTGGCTCATGGGCTTCTCACTGTGGTGGTTTCTCTTGTTGTGAAGCACAGGCTTTAGGCCCACAGGCTTCAGTAGCTGTGTTTCCCAGGCTCTAGAGCAGACTCAGTAGCTGCAGCGGGTTCCCAAACTCTGGAGCAGACTCAGTAGCTGTGGCACACAGTCTTAGTTGCTCCAGGCCATGTGGGATCTTCCTGGACCTGAGATAGAACCTGTGTCTCCTGCATCGCCAAACTGATTCATTAACATTGAGCCACCAGGGAAGCCCTCTCTTCAAGATCTTGACACAATCTTTCAAAATGAGGAAGATGAGAAAATCCACCCAACAAGTCTCAGATGCCCATGTGGTGGAGAGGATCAATTTTATACATCCTGTCCTGTGAAGCTCTGCCAGGAGGCTAAGGGAGAGGCCTGTCATCAAGTTGAGTTGGTTCATGGCACGGGGCTCAGGAGTCTGACTTCACTGGAAAAGGCCTCCTGGCTCCTCCCGTCCAGGGAAACCCTGCCTTCCTTACTCTAGGAGAAAGAATGAGTGCCATCTGGCTGGGGAGGCAGTCCAGCACCTGGCAGAGATGAGCCATGAGGCCCTTGGGCAGAAAATGGAACTCCTCACCTCTCCTGCCAAAAGGCTACTCCAACCAGCAGGCTAGTTTTCAAAGGGCCTTAGAGTCGGGCAGTATGAAGCAAAACGTGTATGAAAAATGAGCTGTCCAGTAGCATGAATTCCAAGGAAGAGCAACAGGTCCAGGGGAGCAGCAGCCAGGGGCTGAGGGCTGATTTGGCCGGATTTCCAGAAACAGCCTGTGTGAGGCCTGCCAGGGAACACCTTTGCCCCCCAAAGCCTGGGGAGAGTGAAAGTGTTAGCTGCTCAGTCGTGTCCAACTCCTTGCAACCCCATGGACTGTAGCCCACCAGGCTCCTCTGGAGTGGGTTGCCTTTTCCTTCTCCAGGGGATCTTCCTGACCCAGGGATCTAACCCAGGCCTCCCGCATTGCAAACAGATTCTTTACCACTCAAATCCTGGGAAGCTCACATTATCAAATCATTTTCCTCTGGAGATCCAAGTATTTCTGATCCAGCGATGAGGCCTACCCGAGGTCTTCCCTATAAGTTTCTCTACAAGTTTTGTAAAGAAAACTGACAATGCTGTTTTTGTGCATCTAGAAACTGGGGCAGCTTAGGGGGCTTTGAAATACCACAGGGGGCATCTTCTTCCTCCAGCGATGGCCCTGGGGCCCAGGTGGCAGCCACCCTCTGGTGTGCTGCAAAAGCCACACGGGGGCACATCCAGAAAATAGGACAGTGGAGATGGGGCTGAGCCAGCAGCTGTCCCAGGAGACGCCCTGGAGCCTGCAGATGAGGAACGAAAGGAAATGGTTCTAACAGGAACATCTGCGTCTAATTACTCAGGAAGAACACACTACTATGGAGAGTGCCTTTTCTTCCTCAGGGCAGGGCAGACTTTAAATATGACCTGCAGACACTTCCATCCCTGCTTCCCCTCAGAGTCACAGAATCAGATTCAGGCAGTACTCCTATTGATGTTGGGAACCTGCCAACAGGACTCAGAGGCCTGTAATTTAGAAATCAAGAATACCCACGATGGAAAGGACCCCAGAGATCTCCCTGTATAGTAGTATTTATTTTTCTGGGTTGGGGATCCCTTTGAGAATCTGAAAAAAAAAAACAAAACAGTTCCTGGGCCTTCCTCTAGAAGGTGCACACACACACACACCAGTGTGCTCATCATTCTAGAGAGTTCTCCCGTCTTCCAAAGCCTCTCAATGTGCTGTAGGTTGGTGCCCCTGCCCCTGTTTCCCTGAAGTTATAGATGGAGAAGGAGCAGGCTGACTGGCTATTTGCAGAGCAGGACTGCAGCCCAGGCCATCTTCTCTTGCCGGCGCCAGAGCCATCCACCTGATGAGTTTCAGAACTTCCTGAAGTCCAGAAGTCTTCCCCAGAGACTGGAAGCTTCCCTGGCTCTGTGGTGAGCTGGGCCTCATCCACCACTGTCTCATGAGCTCCAGCAGGGCTCTACCTCCTTCCTCCCACCTTCATGGTTTCCAGTGATGCCTTGTGGGTGGCTCAGGGGCCGGCAGGGTTCAGACACCAGCAGCTCTTCTCAGGGGTGAGCTGCCTCCACGCAGGTGTGGGGCTTGCTGAGCTGAGGTCTGATCACAAGCTGAACAGTAAGGGTTATTCTCAGGGCCTGGGAGTAGTAGCCTGGGGGGACAATCCAGAAATACTAGTTTGGGGACTTCCATGGTGGTCCAGTGGTTAAGGGTCCAGCTGCTAATGCAGGGGAATCAGCTTTGATCCCTGGTCTGGGAAGATTCCATATGCCTTGGAGCAGCTAAGCACGGGCACCACAACTGCTGGGCCCACGCTCTAGAGTCCACAAGCTGCAGCTGCTGAAACCTGTGTGCCTAGAGCCTGGGCTCCACAAGAGAAGCCACCGCAATGAGAAGCCCACACACCACAACGAAGAGTAACCTCTGCTCACTGCAACTAGAGGAAACCCATGCAAACAAATGAAGACCCAGCACAGCCAAAAATAAATAAGTAAATCATGTAAAAGAAAAGAAATGTTCTGTACATCTGTGTCTCTTTTTCTGTTTTGCATATAGGGTTATCATTACCATCTTTCTAAATTCCATATATATGCGTTAGTATACTGTATTGGTCTTTATCTTTCTGGCTTACTTCACTCTGTATAATGGGCTCCAGTTTCATCCATCTCATTAGCCCAGAGGGATCGGGTGGAGAGGGAGGTGGGAGGGGGGATCAGGATGGGGAATACATGTAAATCCATGGCTGATTCATGTCAATGTATGGCAAAAACCACTACGATATTGTAAAGTAATTAGCCTCCAACTAATAAAAATAAATGGAAGAAAAAAAAAAAAGAAATGCTAAATTTTCTGCAACGAGTGACTTCTGTACTGCCTCTGTCAGATCTCTCCTCTCTGCCTCGGACAATCTCCAACACATTGGAAAGCCTTCTTAGGAGCAGCAACCCCCCTTTCTGTCACTACCATCCACTTCAAGCAGAGCTCTCTTCTGAGAGCCCACTGGGCCCCAGGGAAGCCCCTTCACACTCCAGACAGTGGACACGCAGTCCACCATCGCTGAAACCACCCAGCCACCAGCCACCACAGGGGTTGATGGATGTGTCACAGGAAGAAGTAAAGAGCTGCAGTGACTTGTCTGCGGACAGGGGGCCAGAACTCACCCTGTCCTGGAAGATGGCAGATGCGGCAAGACTGATAAGGGAGCCTCCTCCAGGGGACCTTCCCGACTCAGGGATCAAACCCACATCTCTTCTGCATTGGCAGGCAGGTACTTTACTACTTAGAGAAGGAAATGGCAACCCACTCTAGTATTCTTGCCTGGAGAATTCCATGGACAGAGGAGCCAGGCAGGCTACAGTCCACGGGGTCGCAAAGAGTCAGATATGACCGAGTGACTGTCACTCTTTACCATTAGCACCACCAAGGAAGCCCCATAGTATAGGGGACACGCAAGTAAAGGATGTTTATAACTGGCAGATGGAAGGTGAATTTGTTTTGTAATAAGGAGATAGACTGGGACCTGGGTCATTTTACTGCAGTGCTTGCACCTGGACAAACATCTCCTGAAACAACAGATACAAAGAAACTATAAGGGACTAAAATTAACTGCATGCATAGGCAGTTGGGGCAAATCATGAACAACAAGATACAAGATGTCAGAACCCACCTGCCAGGTCTGAGGTGTCAGGAGCAAAAGCAGGGTCCTAAGCCTGATCTCTGCCCACAGTACCACCAAAGAGGTGGGTAGACCACCTAAGTCGCCCCTCCAGTCCAACCCACCCACCTGTCCCCACCCTCACCCCACCCGCAGAGAGCGAGCCAGAACACGTGTTACTTGTTTTCGCTCCCTCCTGCTGCAGCACCCGAGACCCAGGAAAACTTTGCCCAAATTCCTGATCAGGCCTCAATCAATTTCTGTTGATTGAAGAGTCCAAGGTGGTGCTAGTGGTAAAGAATCTGCCTGCCAATGCAGGAGACTTAAGAGACATGGGTGCAATCCCTGGGTGGGAAAGGTCCCCTAGAAAAGGGCAGGGCAATGCACTCCAGAATTCTTGCCTGGAGAATCCCATGGACAGAGGAACCTGGCTGGCTACAGTCCATAGAGTCTCAAAGAGTTGGACATGACTGAAGGGACTTAGCACGCACTCAGAGTCCAGGGACCTAGGTTGGTAACAAAGGACTCTGTTAGTAAGACTGCAGAGAGCAGGGACTGTTATCCACATTGAGTCAAGTGTCATTAAAGTTGAGCCCAAAAAATTTTAATAAGAGTCGCCATGAGGACCTCGCTTCAGGGCAGTGGCAGCTGGCTGAGTGAAGAGCGGCCAGCTACGGGGAGGGAAGGACGCACCAGGGACTCAGGACTGGACCGGATGAAACATCTAGCTATATTTCTGCTGTGAGTTTCCTGCAGGAGATAAATATTGATACAATGAAAGTGTGAGCAATAATCTAAGCTATAGGAAATAGAAGTCACAACCTCTCAGGGTGAGAAAAAGCTTCCAGGAGTTGGTTTCAGGCGGCTTTCATGATGGGCTCACTGATAAAGATGGTATGTGGTAAGCATCTGCTTCAGACAGAGGCACCCTGACTGCTTTCCATCATTCCTCATTTCATCCTCACCGAACTATTGCCTTACCCTTAGGGCAGGAGAGGAGCCTCCAGAGCAAAATGGTTTGGTAACATGTCCTCTGTGCAGCTCAGGAGCTGCTGCCTGCCTCAGTGCCCGAGGACAGAATAACCCCCAGGGAAGCAGGGGGTGAGGCCAGGAGGGCAGAGCTGGTGCACAGCCTGGGAGGCAGAGGCTACCCCTGGCCTGCAGCCCAGGCTGCCAGGCTTCTCACCACCATCCCTGTCCCCCAACCCAGCCCTGGCACTAGTGGGCACGGAACCTGGGGCAGAACTGGACAGGCCAGGGCAGGAGAGTGGGAGATGGTGGTGTCTCGGGCACATCAGTGTGGCCCAGAGCAAGCATCTGCCGCCCCTCAATGGAGGCAGCCTTTGGAAGGCAGGAAAGTGACATTGTGGGGCCGCCAACTCCACTGCAGGGGGCTTGCCAGGCCAGAGGAAGTAGAGCGATGGCTCATCAGAGCAGCCTGAACACAGAAACAAAGTCACAAAATGACATCCTGCCCTCTTGAGGAGTTGGGCATCGCCTTGGAGGTGGTAGCCAGGAGAGAGAACCTTCAGACGGCTAGCTGTGTGGAAGTCTCTTTCAGGACCAAGAGGGGAGCCTCTGCCTGCTCCTCTCCTTCCTTCACTGCCTTGCTGAGTCATCCCAGCATGGCCACTAGGATAATGCTACTGTGGGAGCATCTACCACCTGCCAGGGGTGTTAACTGTGCTTTTCACCAACACTCTCACAACCCCAAGAGGTCTGTACAACCTCTTGAAAATGGTCATGTAACCCTTCACAGCACACAGCTGAAAGGGAATCTCAGTTTATGTGACTCCAAAGTCCATTCTCAATTCCTCTACCTGCCTATGCATCCTTACCTGGGACTCCCCAAATTGAGACTGAAAGTGGGGTCCAGCAGGGCCCTCTAGTATGTGAGGATCAGAGACACGAGTAGTGTCGATCTTATGCAGAAGGAAGGGAAATTGGGGTGGTGTGGGCAAATCCTATACCCAAGTTCTCCAGGGCTTAGATCTAGGATTCAGGACCCTCAGGCTGGTGGGTCCCCATGTATCTTGTCCGCTCAACCCTGAGACCTCACAGACACTTTTAGTAGCTGTGTTTTTGAGGATGTGGCTGCTCCCTGGGTTGCTCCACCCTGCTGTCTAACAACCATCAAACCCACAGAACGCCCTGGCAAGGCACAGTGGAGGGAAGCTCCTGGCCCAGTACTGGCACTCCCACCAGATGTGAGGCAAGGCACCAGGCCTGGAGGGATCTCGCCCAAGGAGAGAACCAGTGACCCTCCAAGACAGAGAATGTGTTCAGCCCCATTTGTGGAACATGAGTGTCATGGTCACTCATCTGTCACCATCTTCCTGGGGGAGCAAGGGCTGGATGAAGGGGTCATTATAAAGAGTGATCTGGTAAAGATTCAAAACCCACTAGTTATTTGCAAGAAAACCTATTGCATGGAGAAGCTCCTTGACCCAGGACCCATTTTGTACAATTCTTTGAGGTCAGTTTTGTTAATTTTCCTGACTTCCCATCCTAAAAGGGAAGCCAATAGGCAGACCTGCACTTTGCAGGGGCCCTCTCCACTCAAATTAATCTGACAACTCTTTGGAGCAGGTTGGGAGGAAATGTGTAGCCTTGAGGCTCATGGTAGACTCCCCGCAGGAGAAAAGAAAAGGAGCTGGCCCAACAGGGACAAAAGCCACGTTCTCACATGGGAAAACCTTCTCACTCCCTTAGAGGTGGATGACATCTATACTCCACTTGTAGGTCTTGTACACTGTCTGGTTTGAGCTTTATAAGAACCATGTGGGACTTCCAGAAATCCCATTTTACAGAGAAGGAAACAGACTTGACTGAAGTCACAGGGAGCGTAAGCAGAAGGAGATCTCAGCCTTTCATCTACAAGGCTCATGAGAACCCAGAACATACCTCAATCCCACACAGAACTGTTGCCCAAGTCAAGTGGAAACGTGCACAGGAAGGCCTCCGGAGGGGACAAAGTGCTACCCTGTGCCGCCCAATGGAAGTATAATTCGAGCCAGCATGGAAGTTTTTCTAAATTCTGGAACTGGAATTTTGTACCTTTTCACCATGTTCACCCACTTCTGCCTCTGTCCCAATCATTACTTCTGGCAGCCACCAATCGGTTTTCTGAATCTGATTTTTTGTTTTTTTGTTTTCAGCTTTTACGTAGAAGTGAAATCATACAGTGTTTGTCTTTCTCTTACCTGACTTATTTCAGTAAGCATATGTCCCCAGATTTCATCCATGTTGTCACAAAAGGTAGATTTCCTTCTTTTGATGACTTAGTTGTGTTCCATTGTACATATGCCCATTTGTCTGCTGATGGACACTTGGGTTGCTTCCATATCTTGGCTGTTGGAAATAATGCTGTAGTGAGTATAAGGATACATATATCTTTTCAAGTTAGTGTTTCCATTTTCTTCAGATAAATAACCAGAAGTAGAATTGCTGGTCATATAAAAGTTATATTCTGAATTTTTGGAGGAAATTCCATATGCTTTCCACAGTGGCTACAGCAATTTATATTCCCACCAAGAGTGCACAAGAGTCTCCTTTTCTCTACATCCTCACCAACACTTGTTATTTCTTATCTTTTTGATGAGAATTAATCTGAGGTGTGGTGATATCTCATGGTGCTTTTAATTTACATTTTCCTGATGTTGAGTGATGTTGGGCAACTTTTCATGTACCTGTTAGTTATTTGTAACTCTTATGAAAAAGTTAAACTTCTTGGTAACTACATCTAAAAATGTAAAAAGAAACAAGTGGGATGGGGAATACGTGTAACTATATGGCTGATTCATGTCAATGTATGACAAAACCCAAAAAAAAAAAAAAAAAAAAAAGAAACAAGTGAAAGGGATTTTAATATTATAATTTATTTAACCACGCATATATAAAATAGGATTTTAACATGTAAGGAACACAGCATGATTATCAATGAAATATTTTATCCTCTTTTTTCATACAAAGCCTTTGAAATCCAATGTGTATATTGCATTTTCAATACATCTCAATTAGCATTTGCCGCATTTCAAGCAGTCAATAGTCAGCTGTGGCTGGGACTGCTTTACAGGACAGCTCAACATTATCCAACAGTGGGACAAGTAGCTCCTGTAAACCACTTTTTAATCCGGGGCAGCTATGCACTTAAACCAGCCCAGCTCAGAGAACTTACAGAACTCCTTAGACTGAGAGAAGAAACCAAAGCAATCCAGCACTGACACTACCCAGTGGATCCCAGTCTTGATTTTTCCACCGGATGTTTTTTCACAACAAAGATCTGATGTAAACTTCAACATGGAAAAGAGATCAAATCAGAGCTCCCCAATGAAGAGCACAGTTGTTGTTCAGTCACCGAGCCATGTCCTACTCTTGGCAATCCCATGGACTGAAGCATGCCAGGCCTCTCTGTCCCTCACCAACTCCCAAAATTTGCCCAAGTTCATGTCCTTTGCATCAGTGATGCCATCCAGCCATCTCATCCTCAGATGCTCTCTTCTTCTGCCTTCAATCTTTCCAAGCATCAGAGTCTTTTCCAATGAGTCTGCTGTTCACATCAGGTGACCAAAATACTGGAGCTTCAGCCTCAGCATCAGTCTGAGTATTCTGGGTTGATTTCCCTTAAGATTGACTTTTTTGATCTCCTTGTTGTCCAGGAGACTCTCGGGAGTCTTTTCTAGCACCACAGTTTGAAGGCATCAATTCTTCAGCACTCTGCCTTCTTTACAGTCTGGCTCTCACAACCATACGTGACCACTGGGAAGACCATAGCCTTGACTATATGGACCTTTGTCAGCAAAGAAATGTCTCTGCTTTTCAACACACTGTCTAGATTTGTCATAGCTTTCCTGCCAAGAAGCAACTGTCTTCTGATTTCATGGCTGCAGTCACCATCTGTAGTGATTTTAGAGCCCAAGAAGAGGAAATCTGCCACTACTTCCACCTGCTTCCTGCCTATTTGCCATGAAGTAATTGGGCTGGAAGCCATAATCTTAGTTTTTTTAATATTTAGCTTTAAGTCAGGTCTTTCACTCTCCTCCATCAAGCCTCCATGAAGAGGGTCTTTAGTTCCTCTTTGCTTTCTGCCATTAGGGTGGTATCATCCATACATCTGAGGTTGTTGTTCTTTCTCCTGTCTATCTTGATTCCAGCCTGTAACTCATCCAACCTGGCATTTCTCATAATGTGCTCAGGATATAGCTTAAATAAACAGGGTGACATCTGTGACAGCCCTGTTGTACTCCTTTCACAACCCTGAACCAATCAGTTGTTCCATACAGGATTCTAACTGTTGCTTCTTGACCCACATACAGGTTTCTCAGGAGACAAATAAGATGGTCTGGTATTCCCATATCTTTAAGAGCTTCCCACAGTTTGTTATGATCTCCACATAGTCAAAGGCTATGCTAAGCAGAGTCAATGAAACAGAGGTGGATGTTTTTCTGGAATTCCCTTGCTGTCTCTACGATCCAGCAAATGCTGGCAACTTGATCTCTGGTTCCTCTGCCTTTTCTAAACCTAGCTTGGATGTCTGGAAGTTCTTGGTTCATGTAATGATGAAGCCTAGCATGCAAGATCTTAAGCATATTACTAGCGTGGGAGATGAGTGCAACTGTCTGATGGAATTGGGATGAGTACCAATCTTTTCCAGTCCTTTGGCCACTCCTGGGTTTTCCAGATATGCTGACATATTGAGTGCAGCACTTTGATAGTGCCATCCTTTAGGGTTTTGAATAGCTTTACTGGAATTCCATTGCATCCACTAGCTTTATTGACAGCAGTGCTTCCTAAGGCCCACTTAACTTCACACCCCAGAATGTCTGGCTATGGGTGACTGACCACACCATTGTAGTTACCTGGTTCATTAAGCTCTTTTTTGTATAGTTCTTTCATGTATTTTTTCCATCTCTTCTTGAGCTCTTCTGCATCTACTAGGTCTCTACCATTTCTGTCTTTTATTGTGCCCATCTTTGGGCAGACTGTTCCCTTGATATTTCCAATTTTCCTGAAGAGATCTCTAGTCTTTCCCCTTCTGCTGTTTTCCTCTAGTTTTATGCACTGCTCATTGAAGGCCTTCTTGTCTCTCCTTGCTGGTCTTTGGAACTCTGTGTTTAAAACCTTTCCCTTTCCCCTTGCTTTCCACTTCTCTTCTTTCTTCTTTGTAAAGCCTCCTCAGATAACCACTTTGCCTTCTTGTTTTTCCTTTCATTTGGGACGGTTTTGTTTGCTGTCTCCTATGCAATATTACATATCTCTGTCCATAGTTTTTCAGGCACACTGTTCACTAGATTTAATCCCTTGAATCTATTTGTCACCTCTACAGCATATTCATAGGGATTTGATTTAAGTTATACCTGGCTGATCTAGTGGTTTTCCTCACTTTCTTTAGTCTAAGCCTGAATTTTTCTATGAGAAGCTGATGGTCTGAGCCACAGTCAGCTCCAGGTCTTGTTTCTGCTGAACGTATACAGCTTCTCCATCTTCAACTACAAATAATGTAATCAGTTTGATTTCAGTATTGACCATTTGGTGATGTCCATGTGTAAAGTCATCTCTTGTTGAGAAAGGGTGCTTGCTATGACCAGTGCATTCTTTTGGCAGAATTCAGTTAGCCTTTGCTCTGCTTCATTTTGTACTCCAGGGTCAAACTTGCCTGTTACTCCAGGTGTCTCTTGACTTCCTACTTTTGCATTCCAGTCCCCAGTGAAGAATAGAACATCTTTTTTGGTGTTAGTTCTAGGTCTTCTAGGTCTTCATAGAACTGATCAACTTCAGCACAGTCTGGTAGGGGCATAGACTTGAATTACTGTGATGTTGAATGGCTTGCCTTGGGAATGAACTGAGATCATTCTGCGTTTTTGAGGTTGCACCCAAGTACTGCATTTCAGACTCTTTTGTTGATTATGAGGGCTACTCTGTTTCTTCCATGAGATTCTTGTCCACAGTAGTAGATATAATAGTCATCTGAATTAAATTCACCCATTCCTGTCCATTTTAGTTCACTGATTCCTAAGATGTTGATATTTATTCTTATCATATCCTGCTTGACCATGTCCAATTTACCTTGACTCATGGACCTAACATTCCAGGTTCCTATGTAACACTGTTCTTTGCAGCATCGGATTTTACTTTTATCACCAGATACATCCACAACTGAGTATCATTTCCTTTGGCCCAGAAGTTTCATTCTTTCTGGGGATATTAGTAGTTCTCCTCTGCTCTTCCCCAATAGCATATTGAACATCTTTCAACCTGGGGGACTCATCTTTTGATGTCATATCTTTTTCTTTTTATATAGTTCATGAGATTCTTGTGGCAAGTATACTGGGGTGGTTTGCCATTCCCTCCTCCAGTGGATCATGTTTTGTCAGAAGAGAGCAGATCAGTGCCAAGTCTCTCCAAAGTGTCCCCCTAAGCAGGTCCTCAATGTTTTAAGACCTGTACTCAGAAAATGATAGGATACTGATGAAAGAAATCAAAGATAACATAAACAGGTGGAGAGATAGGCCATGTTCTTGGATTGGAAGAATTAATATTATCAAAAAGACTATACTACCCAAAGTAATCTATGTATTCAATGCAATTCCTATCAAATTACCAATATTTTTTTCCACTGAATTAGAACAAAAAATTTTCCAATTTGTATGGAAAGAAAAATGCCCCCAAATGGCCAAGGCAATTCTGAGAAAGAAAAACAGAGCCGGAGGAATCAGGCTCCCTGATTCAATCTATACTACAAAGGTATAGTAATCAAAACAGTATGGTTTTGGACACAAAACCAGATATATAGATCAATGGAACAGGATAGTCCATTGGAACAGAAAGTCTAGGAATAAATCCACACTCCTATGGTCCTCTATGACACAGGAGGCAAGAATATACTATGGAGAAAAGACAGTCTCTTCAATAAGTGGTCCTGGGAAAACTGGACAGCTACATGTAAAAGAATGAAATCAGAAGATTCTCTAACACCATATACAAAAATAAACTCAAATGGATAAAAAATCTAAATGTAAGACCAGACACTATAAAACTCTTAGAGAACATAGGCAGAACACTCCTTGACATAAATCATAGCATGATCTTTTTTGATCCACCTCTTAGAGTAATGAAAATAAAGACCAAAATGAATAAATATGACCTAAATTTAAGAGCTTTTGCACAGCAAAGGAAACCATAAACAAAATGAAAACACAACCTACAGAATGGGATATATTTTGCATATTTGCAAACAAAGAGACTGACTAGGGATTAATCTCCAAAATAAACAGCTCAGGCAGTTCAATATTAAAAAAAAAAAAAAAAAAAAAAAAAAAAACAGCTCGTGGACTCTGGAGCATTGGCTCTGTGGTAGTGGCACATGGGATTGGTTGCCTCAGACCATGTGGGATCTCCCCAGATCAGGGATCCAACCTGTGCCTCCTGCATTGGCAGGCAGGTTGCTAACCACTAGATCACCAGTACTGTGCTTAGGTGCTCAGTGGTGTTCAGCTCTTAGCAACCCCATGGACTACTGCCCACCAGGTTCCTCTGTCCATGGAATTTTCCAGGCAAGAATACTGGAGTAGGTTGCCACTTTCTTCTCCAGGGGATCTTTCCAACCCAGGGATAGAACCCATGTCTTTCTTGCGTCTCTTGCTTTCATAGGCAGATTCTTTACCACTGCCCCACCTGGAAAGCCGGGTGGTTTCAGACCACCAGTGAAACCCCTAAAGTATTATTTTAAAATATTAATTTAAAATATTAAATATACATTTAAAATAATATTTTTATTTTACACATATCTCATATGTGCAGATATATTTTGTGAGGGACATAAGTTAAATGTACCTCCAGCCTAACACCAAGCGATGAAGGAGTAGGAGTGTGGGTTCATTTAATGCTTACTGAGTGACTATTTTGTGCCAGAAATTTCAAGAATGTTACACCAGGCTGGATGTTAATTTGGAGAGAATGGTAATGAAGCTCAGAGAGGGGAAGTACTGGACAAAGTCTGAAACCCAGGAAGAGAGTGGGCCAGGTCAGTCATTCCTGCTGCAGCTTCTGCTATTTGTTTTGAAGGTGACTTTTCCTCCTATATTGGGTTGCTTATCCCTGAGAGGAGATGCTGTTTTCCCCTCCCAGACATATGTTCATATACAGGTCCCCTCCCAGTGACAGGCACTGCCACAGCATGACTCTGTTGGGGGCACTCAGAGATTCACCCCAAACGGGAATGGCGGTGCAAAACACTGAAGGCCACTGGGGGACAGGGAACAACAGCTTTTATTTAAAAAAAAAAAAAGAAAGAAAGAAAGAAAAAAAGAAATCAAGAACATTATTCATGTAAAACTGGGTGTTAAAGTGACCCAACTGATGTTTTTCACTCTGCACCAAATAAGCATATGAAAAGAAGGACCAATGTGAAGCTTGGTAAAATAGACTCTTTGTAGTTTTTGTGCTCTAAGGACACAAGGTTTTGGGGATCACAGTTCAGTGAATTTGATGCTGTGAAAGAGGAAGCATAAAGAAGTTTCAGAGTAAATAGCTTTCTCTTTCAGGAAACAACCACTTCATTGAAAATGAAGGATAGTATGGCCTCTGCAAAATAATTGTACATGTGCTTGGAAGTCAGGGAAATGGGGATTGGAATCCCACTTTGATCACTTACTAGCTGAAATACCTCAGAAAATTTACTTAGAACCTCAGTTTCATTATCTGTAAAATGAAATTAATAATACTTCTTACAAAAGTAAAACATTGAGTACTCTAGTACACTAGTTTAATACATTTATTAAACACTTAAAATATGGCTGACATAAGTGGTAACTCTTATTATAATAATTCAGAGGTACCAGAGAGCTCTTTCTGTCTTCACAAAAAAGATGAGACCAACCCACAGGCACAGGGAAAATGGCAACTTGCCTCCCACAGCCATTCCATCTGAGAGATGACAGGTAAAAAGTCACATAAAAGGCAAAATCCTACTTCTTTCGCAGCACTTTCCCCAACTGCTTGCTACACACCTCTGTTCTCTGTTCGGCTACCTTCTTTAAAGTCCTGACAGGTTAACAAATCATGGTGATTTACAATCCAACACAGAAGAACAGTGAACAGCTTTTCTACTGTAGCTCACTCTGCTTCCCCAGCTGCACTTCCTGGGAGCAGCAGTGGCACCTTTGTAGGTCTTCATGTCCGCACCGTGTCCCAGCTCTGGGGGCGGTGCGCACCCTCTGCACTAACCCTCTCGGCATGAAGGATGGATGCTGGGCATCACGGGAGAGGCTATCTTTAGCTCCTGTCCCCTGAGTTCCCGCCAGCCTCCAGGAACCCTGTCAGGAGGCTTTATCATCATCCCAGGGCTCCTCTTTCCTCTTGCAGCCCAGGTGGCTGCCATCAGCTGTCTTAGTAATGGAGAGAGAACGAAGGGACATGCTATAAAAATGAACAAGGACTGCCAAAGTTAGGGCAGCTGTGTACCTATCTATTTACATCGCCAAGTGAAGAACACAGTACAATAGTCACTGGGTGCTTCTACTCCACAATGCATTATCTGCTGGGCGAGGTTTCTTTTGGTCTTGATTTTTTAATTTACTTTAATTTTCTAAATGAAGTATTGTTGATGTACAATAGTATATGTTACAGGTGTACAATATAGTAATTCACAATTTTTAAAGGTTATACTACATTTATAGTCATTATAAAATATTGGTTATATTTCCTATGTGGTACAGGATTTCCTTGTAGCTTATTTTATACATAATAATTTGTGTCTCTTAATCCCCTACCCTGATATTGTCCCTCCATCTCCCTCTTCCCACTGGTAACCACTAGTTTATTCTCTATGTCTGTGGGTCTCTTTTGTGTTGTATTCCCTATATTATATTATATTATATTATATTATATTATATTATATTCACTTTGCTCTTCTGCTCTCTTCACAATAGAAATCCAGGGTAGACTTTTGGCTAGAATCCAGCAGGAAAGGCATATCAGTTATCTTGCTGTCCATTAAACCAACTGAAAATTCCATGGTTACAGTAGCAACCATGTATTTGCTCACAGCTCTGTGGAGTGGTGTTAGGGCAGGGCTTCATTGGGAGGCTCCTCTTGGTTCCTCGTGTGGTCAGCTGGGCTTCCTCATGATTGTTCTCAGTTGGTCCTGTGACCTGCATGTTTATGTACTCCCCAGACTCATATGTTGAAACCCTAACTACCCATAGGATGGTATTGGGAAGTGGAGTGACTGGCATGTAATTAGATCATGAGTGTGGAGCCCTCCTGATGGGTTAGTGTCCTCATAAGAAGAGAAAGAGAGCTAGCCTTCTGTCATTCACGTGAAGACTACGTGAGGTCCCCAGAACCTGACCATGCTGACACCCTGATCTTCCATCCCCAGCCTCCAGGACGGTGAGAAATAAAATTTGTTGTCTATCTACCCAATCTATGGCAGCTTGCGATAGCAGCCTGTGTTGACTAAGACAGTAAAGAAGCGTGGGACTGGCTGGTTCGAGATGTTCTTGCTCTTGTATCCAGTAGTTGGCTGGGCCTATTGACTGAGTTGACTCCGTCTCTTCCACATGGCTGCACATCCTCTCCAAGAAGCCAGACCATGCCCTCTGCATGAAGATGAAGCATTTCAAGAGAACAGGCGTAGAGGGTGCCCAGCTTCTTGAGGTTGAGGTTCAGAAATCAACAAAATGTTAACTTCCACCACACATTACATTCTTTTGGTCAAAGCAAGTTGTAGGACCAGTTCAGAACCACGAGGAAGGAAAATGGACTTCACCTCTTGCCTTGAGGAGTGAAGTGTGGATAAGGGATAGAAGGAATTGTTGGAGGACATCTCTGCAAACAATCCATCAAGTGAGTTTGTCTGAGAGACAATGTAAACAATTAAAACTGGCATTGATACTCAGCTTAATAAAAACTCAGACTGATAAAATGGCAGAACAATTTTCATTTCTTGTCTGGCCTTGATTCTAAAGGATCAAACTTTCTCTAGTTCTTTTCTAATCCAGACTTTTTCTCTTCCCAATAAAAATGCCCCTCTCACCTGTGCTTATGCTAGATAATAATAGATTCCATCTCCGTGGAGTGGCAACCCATTCTGCCTTCCAAGTGTCTCTTAAACACATTTTCTCTCTATCCCCATTGCTGCTCATCTAGGACAAGTCATCATTACTTCTTTCCTGAGACTGCAATGATTTTCTAACTGTTCTCCGGGTTTAAATGTCTCTTCCTCAAGGATGTTTGGCTGATCTTATCACATAATCAAAAACTTGTCCTGTGGTTTGCAGACTAATGACTCCTCAACAAGTCTCCCTCAACAAGTCCCTGGGATCTGTGGCTATTTTACGTGACAAAGGAGAATCCATGTTGCAGGTGGAATTAAGGTTGCTAATCGACTGACCTTAAGATGGGGAGCCTTATCCTGAATTATCCACTGAATCCATAGATCAGTTTGGAGAGAATTAGTATCTTACAATATTGAATCTTCCAAAGCATGGACATCACATATTCTCCATGTATTTAGCTATTTTTAAATTTCAGCAATGTTTTGTAGTTTTTAGAATACCCATGGTATACATTTTGTTGTAATTTCATGGTTTTGATAACCTTGTAAATGCAGCTACTTTTTCCAACTTATTGCTAAGTGTGTAGAAACACACCTTCTGTGCTGTAGTGTTTCTAAATTTGTGTATTACTTCTAAGGATTCCTTAGAGATCCACATGTATGTCTTATGCGTATGATCATGTCAACTGCAAATAAAGAGAGCTTTATTTCTTCAGTTTTATGACATTTATTTCTATCACTTGTTTTATTAAGCTGTCTAGGACTGCCAACACAATGTTGAGTAGAATTGGCAAGTGTGGAATTCCTTGTTTATTCCTAATTTGAAAAGAAAAGGATTTAGTCTTTCATCACTAAATATGACATTAGATGTATAACTTTCAAAAGTGCCCTTTATCAGTTTGAGGAAGTTCCTTCCTGTTTCAAGTTTGCTGAGAATTTTTATCATGATTGGGTGTTGAATTTTGCCTAATACTTTTCCAGCATCTGTCGAGACTATCAAATGATTCTTCTCCTTAATTCTGCTAGTATGATGGCTCAGATGGTAAAGAATTTCCCTGCAGTGCGTGAGACCTGGTTTCAGTCCCTGGGTCAGGAAGAACCCCTGGAGAAGGGAATGGCTACTCACTCCAGTGTTCTTGCCTGGAGAATTCCATGGACAGAGGAGCCTAACAGGCTACAGTCCATGGGGTTGCAAAGGGTCAGACACTACTGAGTGACTAACACTTTCACTTCACTTTCATGATGAATTACATTAACTGAATTTCAAATGCTAAGCAAATTTTATATATCAGTCAGGGTTCTCCAGAGAAATAGAAGCAATAGGGAGTGTGTGTGTGTGTGTGTGTGTGTGTGTGTGTGTGTGTGTGTGTGAATGACTTATTTTATGAACTTGGCTCACGTGATTCTGGGGACTGGCAAATCCAAAATCTGAAGGGGAGACTCCGCCAGGACTTGAATTTCTTCTCTATAAAACCTCAGTTTTTGCTCTTAAAAGGCCTTTCAAGCGATTGGATGAGGTCCACAAATATTACCAAGGGTAATCTCCTTTACTAAGTCAACTTATTGTGGATCTTAACCGTGCCTATAAAATACTTCACCACACACTTAGATTAGTGCTTGATTATATCACTGGGTAATACCTATAGCCTACCTAGTCAAACCTAATCAGGTTTATTCCTGACATAAACCCCACTTGGTTATGATATATTATTATTTTAAAATACTATAAGATTTGATTTCCCAATATTTTGTTAGATATTTTGATATCTGTGTTCATGATATGAATATTGATCTGTAGGTTTTTTCTTTTCTGTTTTTGTCATGTCTCTGTCTAATTTTGGTGCCAGGGTAATGCAGACCTCATAACATGAGATGGGTTGAATTCTTCCTTTCTCTTGTTTCAAAAGTTCATGTAAAATTGGTATACATTTAGTAGAACTCACCAGTGAGATCATCTGAACCTATAGTTTTGGGGGAGGAAGAATTCAAATAATGATAAAATTTCTTTGTACAGAAATTCAGGATTTCTATTTATTTTGAATCACTTTTAGTAGGCTTTATCTTTCAGTGAAGTGGTTCATTCTATCTAATTTATGCTATTTGGAGTAAAATTGCTTCTAATAATCTTTTATTAACACTTTAATATATGAAATATCTGTAGTTATATCTTTATTTCATTCCTTGTATTAGTAATTTGTTTCTTTGTGTGTGTATGTGTGTGTAAATGATGTATCTTTGCTTTTCATTAGCCTAGCTAGCAATTTATCAATTATGTTGATTTTTTCAAAGTTCTAACTTTTAAAAAATCATCTATTTTACTATTATTGACCCACTTTCTGTTTAACTGATTTCCACTCTTTTTTTAAATCTTTTATTTTATTTTATTTATTTTATTTTTCTATTAGTTGGAGGCTAATTACTTCACAACATTTCAGTGGGTTTTGTCATACTGGTAATGATAACCCTATATCCACTCTTTATTATTTCCTTCCTTCTGCTTAATTTGTTCTTCTAGTTTCTTACGGTGGAAGTTTAGATAAGTGGTTTTTTCAGACCTCTTTTCTTTTCTAATATAAACATTTAAAGCTATCAATGCCCCTCTAAACACTGATTTACTTGCATATCAATAATTTTGATATGCTGTATTTTTAGTTCAAAATAATTTCCAGTTTTTCTTGTGATCTTTTTCTGACCAATAAGCTACTTTTAAATATAATTTTAATATTTAAATATGTTAGGATTTTCCAGATATCTTCCTTTATTAATCCTTGACTTAATTATATTGCAATCATATTCTTGGAGGCAGCTATCCTCACCACCATACCAACAATGACTGGTATCAGAGACCATACTCTGGATGATTTCAGTTCTTCTCATTTTATTGGGACTTCCCCTATGGCCCAGCACATATTGTATCTTGGTGAATTTTTCATGTACACTTGAAAAAGTCATGTATTATGTGGCTGTTTTGTATGTGTCTCATGTGTGTGTTTTAATTTTTGCTTTTGGTTTTGAATTATTTTTGTTATTGTTGTATATTAAATTTTAGCTTAATAGTTCTATTTTTAAAAGATGTGGTTCCATTTACTTCAATCTGGCATATTTTGGGATGATAATTCTGTAGTAATTCTTTTCATTCCCTTATATATACTTAAAACATCTCTTTTTCTCTGGCTGTTTTGTAGTTTTCTCTTTATTACTGTTTTTCAGCCATTTGCAGCATGGTTTAGGACATCTCTGTGTGTATGTTTACCCTCCTTGGAATTCATTGAGTTCCTGTATCTGTGGGTCTATAATTTTTATCAAATTTGGGGAAATTTGGCCATTATTTCTTCAAATATTTTTTTCCATCCCTCTCTATTTTTGCCCTTTGGGATTTTGAAATACAGTCAATATTTTCCTGCAAAACACTGAGGCCCTGTTCTTTTTTTTTCCCGCTGATCTTTTCCCTTAACTTTGGATAGATTCTATTGCTACCTTCCCATTCACTTATTTCTGTGGTGTATCATTTAATTTTAATCTCTGATAAAATTTTTAAGATATTTTATCTCTACAAGTTCCCTTTCTCTGTTCTTCCATTTTACTTTACATCTTTGAGCATATGTACCTTATTTATAATAGCTGCTTTAAAACTCCTATCTTCCAACTCTTTTCTGTCACTTCTAATTAGTTTATTTTTCTCATCTAAGTCACATTTCTTTGCTCATTTGTATGTCTAATAATTTTTGATTGGTTGCTGAACATTTTGACTTTCATGTTTAAAGATTGATTGTGTAGTATTCCTATAAAGAATGTTGGACATATTCTGGCAGGCAGCAAAGTTATTTGTGAATTGGTTTGATCTTTTCATGTCTTGCTTAAAAACTATTTTAGGGCAGATCTAGCATTCTCTTTGTTTCGAGACTAACTTAACCCCACATCTAGTGCATGGCCCATCTACAGTCTCTGATGAAAGCCCACATATTCAACATTCACCCTTACTGGAAAGAATTTGAATGATTCCTGCCTTGTGTTAACTCTGAGAATTATCTTACTGTTCTCTGACAACTGCTATTTCCTTGGAGGTTTCTTCTGCCCAACCCATTATGAGTTCAGCCAACACATGTACAGACTGATCTTTGGCCAAAGGTATAAAGGTTTCTAGAGATCTTTATTTCCGGAACTCTGCTATTTTAATTCTAGTCCCTTTTGCCTCCCCAACTCCAAATTCATTCTCTTCACCTCAGGAAGACTGTTGGGTTCTGTTTGGATTCCTCGACCCCCACCCCCACCCTGTGCTGTAGTCTAGAAATTGTCCCCAGTGTACTCAAGGGGAATCTTGTGGATATTTCTGAAGCTCTTTCTCTACCCAACCCCGACCCCTTGCAAATTCCAAGTATCTTTTCATTCCGAAACTCATTCTCCTCAACTCACTGAAACTTCCTGCAACACAGTCTAAAAAATGCCTCAAGTCAGAAAACCAAGATAATTATAAGACTTACTTCATTTGTTTCCCTTCTCTTGGGATCACAGTCTTGCATTGAGTGTTGTCCAAATTTTGTGTAAGTTGCTCTAACCTATATTTTCTCCAATTTTCTAGTTGTTTATGGCAAGAGGGTTGAATCCAATCCTCATTAGTCTATCATTGCCAGAAGCAGAAATCTTGTTTACTTTTAACAGTTTCCAGCTATAAAATTGTTTGTGTGGTCATATCTATAATCTCCTTCCTCTGCTAGAACTTAAGCTGCATGAGGGTAGCAACTCTGTCCATATGATACACTATGAACTTCCCAGTGCCTAGTGCCAGGCTGTGAAACAGTAAAAGCTATGAAGAAAATATATATTATTGCAGTCCTGGGGCTAGATGTTGCAACGAATCCATTGGGGGAGACAAGATAAGGGATGGAGCAAGAAGAATGGAGAACATGGCACAAAGGGAACAACCAGGACCCAGGTGGTTGCCAGACCCGCATTTGGACCTCATTTTCAGTCTGGGCAGTCCCTTGGACACATCCATTCCATGCTTGGGCTTGGACACTTTCACAGTAAAAGATGGGCAGTAGGGACTTCCCTGATGGTTCAGTGGTTAAGAATCCACGATACAGTGCAGGGGACACAGGTTTGATTCCTGGTCAAGGAACTAAGATCCCACAAGCTGTGAGGCAACTAAGCCCATGCATCACAATGAAGAACCCAGGTATCACAACGAAGACCCACTGCAGCAAAAAAAAAAAAAAAAAAGTCAGTGAATGCTTCAAGATGCTAGTATTACATTAAAGCAGTGAAGTATGTTTTCCACACTTTCTGTACTATAGTTAGGACTCTTAGAATAAATTTTAAAGCTCCTCACACATATCACTCTGTATGATTCTATTGCAAATTCTTAGGGTAAACTGCAGGTTGCATTGGTAAGGCACTGGCCAGCAGATGAAATCATCTTCTCCTCTACAGAGTGCTGTGCCCAATCTCACACAGCGTGTCATCTCTGTCCCCAAGACACATGGCATCAGCTGTCAATAATTCCTACCCTCACTCTCTTCGCAATCTGCATAGTTGTCCGACCAGCTATTACAGAAGTGCCTGGATTGATCAGGCTTTACAGATGTTGGCTGCTGTGCAACTACGGAGTCACACAAATTAAAATGAAACAGAGCCAGGCCACAAAAGATCTAACCATTGCTGGCCAGGGGGCACCTCCAACCTAACACACCAATTAAAGTGTCCTGTTTAATGTGAGAGATTAATAACAGACCTAGATGATGAGAGCTGGCAAGCTTCTTTGCTAATAGGCATCCACTGAAACATGAGCGTCAGTCTATTCTAGAGCTCTGCTACATTTCTTCCTTGCTACCCTTATCAATAACCTCAGATATGCAGATGACACCACCCTAATGGCAGAAAGCGAAGAGGAACTGAAGAGCCTCTTGATGAAAGTGAAAGAGGAGATTGAAAAAGCTGGTTTAAAACTCAACATTCAAAAAACTAAAATTATGGCATCTGGTCCTATCACTTCATGGCAAATAGATGGGAAAACAATGAGAGACTTTATTTTGAGGGCTCCAAAATCACTGCAGATGGTGACTGCAGCCATGAAATTAAAAGAAGCTTGCTCCTTGGAAGGAAAGTTATGACCAACCTAGACAGCTCATTAAAAAGCAGAGATCTTTGCCGGCAAAGATCCATCTAGTCAAAGCTATGGTTTTTCCAACAGTCATGTTTGGACGTAAGAGTTGGACCATAAAGAAAGCTGAGCACCAAAGAATCGATGTTTTTGAACTGTGGTGTTGGAGAAGACTCTTGAGAGTCCCTTGGACTACAAGGAGATCAAGCCAGTCAATTCTAAAGGAAATCAACCCTGAATATTCATTGGAAGGATTGATGCTGAAGCTGAAGGTCCAATACTTTGGCTGCCAGATGCGAAGAACTGACTCATTTGAAGAGACCCTGATGCTGGGAAAGATTGAGGGCAGGAGGAGGAGGGGACGACAGAGGATGAGATGGGTGGATGGTATCACTGACTCAGTGGACATGAGTTTGAGTAAACTTCGGGAGTTGGTGATGGACAGGGAAGCCTGGCACGTGTCAGTCCATGGGGTTGCAAAGAGTGGGACGTGACTGAGTGACTGAACTGAACTGAACCCTTGTTTCTACCTCTCCTCCTCCCATAGGCAAACATTCTATTGTCAAATGTCTTACATTTAAAATTTATACAAATGATATTATTTTGAATTCCATTGTTCTTGCTTTGTTTCAGTAACCTAGTTATTCAGACCCATCCATGTTACCATGTGAACATCTAATTTGTTGCTTTTAAGTGCTACATAATAATCCGTGGTGTGGGTCCATCACATTTTTTAAAACTTTATTTATTTTTTAATTGAAGGATAATTCCTTTACAGAATTTTATTGTTTTCTGTCAAACCCCAGCATGAATCAGCCATAGGTAACCTCCCTCCCATCTCCCGCCCCATCCCAAGCCTCTTGTTGATACAGAGCCCCTATTTGAGTTTCCTGAGCCATACAGCAAATTCCCATTGGCTATCTACTGTAAATATGGTAATGTAAGTTTCCATGTTACTCTCTGCATACATCTCAACCTCTCCTCCCCTCACCCATGAGTCTATTCTCTAATGTCTGTTTCTCCATTGCTGCCCTGTAAATAAATTCTTCAGTACCATTTTCTAGGTTCCATATATGTGTTAGAATACAATATTTATCTTGCTCTTTCTGACTTACTTCACTTTGTATAATAGGCTCTAGGTTCATCCACCTCATTAGAACTGATTCAAATCTGTTCCTTTCTATGGCTGAATAATATTCCACTGTGCATATGTACCACAGCTCCTTTATCCATTCATCCATCAATGGACATCTAGGTTGTCTCCATGTCCTAGCTATTGTAAATAGTGCCACGATGAACAATGGAATGCATGTGTATTTTTCAATTTTGGTTTCCTCAGGGTATATGCCTAGGAGTGGGATTGCTGGGTCATATGGTGCTTTTCTTCCTAGTTTTTAAAGGAATCTCCATACCATCTTCCATAGGGGCTGTATCAGTTTACACTCCCACCAACAGTTGCAAGAGCATTCCCTTTTCTCCACACCCTCTCCAGCATTTATTGTCTGTAGACTCTTTGATGATGTTCATTCTGACTGGTGTGAGGTGATATCTCGTTGTAGTTTTGACTTGCATTTCTCTGATAATGAGCGATGTTGAGTATCTTTTCATGTGTTTGTTAGCCATCTGTATGTCTTCTTCAGAGAAATGTCTGTTTAGGTATTTTTCCCAGTTTTTCACTGGGTTGTATGAGCTGCTTTTATATTTTGGAAATTAATCCTTTGTCAGTTGTTTCATTTGCTATTATTTTCTCCCATTCTGAGGGTTGTCTTTTCACCTTGCTTATAGTTTCCTTTGCCCTGCAAAAGTTTTTAAGTTTAATCAGGTACCACTTGTTTACTTTTATTTTTATTTCCATTACTCCAGGAGGTGGGTCATAAAAGATCTAGCTTTAATTTATGTCATCAATTTATTGATGCCTTAATTTGACATCATTTGATTTATGTCATAGGCATTTATGTTCTGCCTATGTTTTCCTTAGAAAGTTTTATAGTTTTCAGTCTTATATTTAGGTCTTTAGTCTACTTTGAGTTTATCTTTGTGTATGGTGTTAAGAAGTGTTCTAATTTCATTCTTTTACATGTAGATGCCCAGTTTTCCCAGGACCATTTATTGAAGAGTTTGTCTTTGCCCCACTGTATATTCCTGCCTCCTTTGTCAAAAATAAGGTACACGGGTTTACCTTACATAGGTGCATGGGTTTATTTCTGGGCTTTCTATCTTGTTTCATTGGTCTATGTTTCTGTTTTTGTGCCAGTACCATACTGTCTTGTATGGTACTGTAGTACATAGTACATGGTACATAGTACATAGTACTATGCTTTGTAGTATACTACAAAGTACATAGCTTTGTAGTATAATCTGAAGTCAGGAAGGTTGATTCCTCCAGTTCCATTCTTCTTTCTCAAGAGTGCATTGGCTCTTCTGGGTCTTTTGTGCTTCCATATGAACTGTGAAATTTTTTGTTCTAGTTCTGTGAAAAATGACATTGGTAATTTGATAGGGATCACATTGAATATGTAGATTGCGTTTGGTAGTATAGTCATTTTCACAATATTGATTCTTCCTACCCAGGAACATGGAATATCTCTCCATCTGTTTATGTCATTTTTTATTTTTTTCGTCAGTGTCTTATAATTTTCTGTATACAGCTCTTTTGTCTCCTTAGGTAAGTTTACTCTTAGATATTTAATTATTTTTGTTGCAATGGTGAATGGGATGATTCCTTTATTTCTCTTTCTTAGTTTTCATTGTTAGTATATAGAAATGCAAGTGATTTTTGCATATTGATTTTGTATCCTGCAACTTTGTTAAATTCACTGATTAGCTCTAGTAATTTTCTGATAGTATCTTTAGGGTTTTCTACGTACACTATCATGTCGCCTGCAAACGGTGAGAGTTCTACTTCTTTTCCGATCTGGATTCCTTGTATTTCTTTTTCTTCTCTGATTGCTGTAGCTAGGATTGCCAAAACTATGTTGAATAATAGTGGTGAAAGTGGACACCCTTGTCTTGTTCCTGATCTTAGGGGGAATGCTTTCAGTTTTTCACCATTGAGAATAATGTTTGCTGTAGGCTTATCATATATGGCCTTTACTATGTTGAGGGAGGTTCCTTCTATGCCCATTTTTTGAAGAGTTTTAATCATAAATGGGTGCTGAATTTTGTCAAAGGCTTTTTCTCCATCTATTGAGATTATCATATGGCTTTTATCTTTCAGATTGTTAATATGGTGTATCACATTGATTTCCATATATCAAAGAATCCTTGCATCCCTGGAATAAATCCAATTTGATCATGTGTATGAGCTTTTGATGTGTTGCTGAATTCTGTTTGCTAAAATTTCGTTAGGATTTTTGGATATATGTTCATCAGTGATATTGGCCTGTAGTCTTCTTTGTTTGTGTTGTCTTTGTCTGGTTTTGGTATCAGGGTGATGGTGGCCTCTTAGAATGAATTTGGAAGTACTCCTTCCTCTGCAATTTTTTGAAAGAGTTTTAGCTCTTCTCTAAATGTTTGATAGAATTCTGTGAAGCCATCTGGTCCTGGGCTTTTGTTTTTGGGGATATTTTTTATTACAGCTTCAATTTCAGTGTTTGTAATTGGGTTGTTCATAATTTCTATTTCTTCCTGGTTCAGTCTTGGAAGATTGAACTTTTCTAAGCATCTGTCCTTTTCTTGCAGGTTATCCATTTTATTGCCATATAGTTGTTCATAATAGTCTCTTATAATCCTTTGTATTTCTGCATTGTCTGTTGTAACCTGTCCTTTTTCACTTCTAATTTTGTTGATTTGATTCTTTTTTTTTTTTTTTTTCCTTGATGAGTCTGGCTAAAGGTTTGTCAATTTTGTTTATCTTCTCAAAGAACCAGCTTTTAGCTTTATTAATCTTTATTATTGTTTCTTTCATTTCTTTTTATTTCTGCTCAGATCTTTATGATTTCTTTCCTTCTGCTAATTGGGAGGTGGGGGGGAGGGCTGTTCTTGTTTTTCCAGTTGTTTTAGGTGTAAAGTTAGGTTGTCTATTCAATGTTTTTCTTGTTTCTTGAGGTAGGATTGTATTGCTATAAACTTCCCTCTTAAGTCTGCTTTTGTTGCATCCTGTAGGTTTTGAGTTGTCATGTTTTGTCATTTGTTTCTAGAAATTTTTTAATTTCCCTTTTGATTTCTTCAGTAACCTGTTGGTTATTTAGAAACGTATGGTTTAATCTCCATGTGTCTGTGTTTTTTAGTTTTTTTCTTGTAATTAATATCTAGTCTCAGAGCATTGTGGTTGGAGAAGATGCTTGATACAATTTCAATTTTCTTAAATTTACTGAGGTTTGATTTGTGACCCAATACGTGGTCTACCAAGGTGTATTCTTCTGCATTTAGATGAAATGTCCCGAAGATATCAATGAGATCCATCTCAAATAAGGTATCATTTAAGACATGTGTTTCTTTATTAATTTTCTGTTTTATGGTCCATCACATTTTATCTAACCATCTTCCCAGTGACATCTAGCTTGCCTCTTACTCCCACATACAGCACTGCAATGAACAGCCCTGTACATATTTCCTTAAGTACCTGATTGAGAATTTCCTTAAGACATGTCCAGGAGGAGAACAGTGGAGTCCCAGAATAGGGGACACTCGGTTTGGTGAAATAGCACTAGATTATTCTTGACCAATGGCTGTACAGTTCCTCTACCCTAGGTTTTCTCAACCTCAGCAGTACTGACATTTTGGACTAGCTTATAGTAAAGAACATGACTGCCAATGCAGGAGACTTAAGAGATGCAGGTTCAGTCCCTGGGTTGAGAAGATCCCCTGGAGGAGGGCATGGCAACACACTCCAGTATTCTTGCCTGGAGAACCCCATGCACAGAGGAGCCTGGCAAGCTACAGTCCATAGGGTTGCACAGAGTCGGACTAGACTGAAGCGACTTAGCATGGTGCAGCACGGCATCCTTTGTCGTGGGGCAGTCCTGTGCCCTGGGATGTCTGGCAGCATCTCTGGCTTCTACCTACTAGATGCCAAGCATCCTCACCCTCAGTTGTGGTGATGAAAAAAAATGTCTTCCCACACTACCAAAGGTCCCCAAGGAGGGCAAAATCACCCAAGGTTGAGAACCAGTGCTCTATCCCATTTCTGCCAACACTTGGCATTATCAAGCAACTTTCCCCCTCTGATTATCAACTATTTTAAGCAACTTCTCATATACTTGACAGTTTGTAAGGATTTTCTGTAATGTTAATTCTGTTAAGGTTGCTGGCCTCTTTTTGTTGATTAGCAAGAGTGCCCTTTGTACTTTTTCTTTATCTATTTTTGGCTGCACAGGATCTTCATTGCTGCATGTGGGTTTCTCTAGTTGCAGCAAGTGGGAGCTACTCTCTAGTTGCAGTGCTCAGGTTTCTCATTGCAGTGGCCTCTCTTGTTGTGGAACACAGGCTTTAGGTGTGCGGGCTTTAGTAGTTGTGGAACATGGGCTTAGTTGCTCTGCAGCATGTGGGATCTTCCTGGACTGGGGATCGAACCTATGTCCCTTGCTTTGACAGGTGGATTCTTAACCACTGGACCACCAGGGAAGTCCCCTATGTACTCTTAATATTTGTCCATTATTGGAATTGACATAGCACATATCTTCTCCCATCCTTTCCACTAACTCTACTGAAATTGTACTTCACCGACAGAAATCCTTAATTTTCATGTATGAGATTCATCAGCATTTTGCTTTATGGTTTGTGCTTTTGAACTTTTACTAAAGAAGTTCTTCCTTGCTCTTGCCCTAGGTCACAAGACATTTCACTCCATTAGCTTTACACATTATCTTTGATAAATTGGTTTTTAATCTTTATGGAGTCCACCTTCTGTGTAGAATTCTGTAAGAATCCATGTTGATATCTCCTATAGTGAATCCTCCTTTCCCCTGCCAATTTCTGGCGTCACTTTGATTGCAAATTAAGTCTCCTTTAATGGGTGCATTTGTCCCCAAGCTCTGCACTGATCTAATAATCTATTCCTGCACCAAGACATAAACATGTTTCATAACTGACAGACAAGGCTTCTCTCATTTTTCAGTGAACTATTTTCACCTACAATGTAGTGTAAATCTATCCAATCTCCCCAAATGCCCAACTGCAATTTTTGTTGAGGTTACACTAACTTTTTTAAATGATTTGAAGAAAATGAAGTTTTATAATATTGTTATCCCATGTAGGATTATTCAGCTCTTCTTCTACACCTTCTATTTTTCTTTTATAGTTTTCTTTGTTAAAAAAAAAAAAAAAGTCTTTGTATACTTGTTAAAGTTGATTCCTGGGTACCTTGTATTTTCAATTCTCATTATGAGTTGATTTCCTTTTATTTGTGTTTCTAGTTGGTATTGCTGCTGTTAATTTTTAATTTTATATTCAGAATTGCTCACTTGCTTTCTACCTGAGTTTTGGTGGGATTCAGAATCACTGATTCCCTCCTATGGTGCCCCCCCCCCCCTTGGGATCAAGGCACCTGTAGGTTCATTAGATTACATATAAGCATATGATCAGACCAATGAAATTTTCTAGACAAGCCCCTGTGAATACCCCCACCCCACAACAGAGAGCATTCTTGTCCCCCAGATTCAATATCTTTCCTCCAGGCTGCGAAGTGTTGAATACACCCAGATATATTTTGTGTCTATGCTGATGGCTCCCTCTTGCATAGAAACACTTCTGTTTCCTTTGGTAGCTATGTTGCTTCCACATACTGAGCTACCATAAAGGTTGCCAAGCCTAGGGGAGACCTACTTTGCCTCGTCTCATACATATACATACACTTGCTGGTCCACACACTTCATCAAATCACTGTAATAGCAAAGAGTCAGCAAGTACAGTCATTTGCTCACCCAAAAGTCTGTGGTTAGCAAGGCCCCACCGTGCATAACTTAGAAGTCTGACACCTGGGACCCCCATTTTCTTGAGGGGGTATTAGGTTTTTTTTTAATTTTTAATTGGAGAATAATTGTTTTACAACGTTGTGTTGGTTTCTGCCATACAGGAATGTGAATCAGCCATAAGTATACATATGTCCCCTCCCTCTTGAAGCTCCCTCCCACCCCACACCCCATCCCACCCATCTAGGTTGTCAGAGGACCGGGTTGAGATCCCTATGCTATACAGTAACTTCCCACTAGCTATCTACTTTACATATGGTAATGTATGTTTCAATGCTACTCAGTCAATTCGTTCCACCCTCTCCTTAGCCCGCAGTGTCCACAAATCTGTTCTCTATATCTGCTTCTCTACTCCTGCCCTGCAAATAGGAGGTGAATGAACTTAGAGCCTGTTACACAGACTCAGTCAAGAGAAAAACAAATATACATTAACACACATATATGGTATCTAGAAAAATGGTACTAAGAGGGTATTAGTTTTAAAAACTGACATCTGAACATTCTGTCAGTCTACAACTGGTAACCTACCACCTGCACCTTAATGAACAAAATAGAACTCACGAGCCATGCTTATATTTCCTTCAAGAAAAATCAGGTTCAATCACATTCAAGGTGAAAGCTTTTGGGGAGATGGCATCTGCCCTTCTGAGTCACTCACTTGATGCCATCAGCTTGTCTTGGAAAGACATGCCCTGGGTTCCATGTCACAGGAGGGCTGTATGAGAGCTCTCTGGGGTACAGCCCACCTCTTCTGCTTGGGGCCTGTGTACCTTGGCTACTGCTTCCCACTAACCTGCACAGGGCCAAGGCAGGACTGTGCAAAGGGGGCCTGCTAAAGCAAGGTTTCAAGCTGGTTTTAACTAGTATAAACCCTTTTATTCCCCTCTGGGTTCAACAGCAATCATCCTAGCAGGCTTTCTAACTCCAGCAGAGGTCCCAAAGAGACACATTGAACAAATTTTAAATGGCTTTATTAAAGGCTGTTAATACAAAATACAACCAAGGTACAAGTAGTCAGTAAGAATTTTTCATTTTTGAAAATGTGTATCAAAGAAGAGGCTGTTCTGACACCCACAAGGGTGCAATGGGGCTGGGTGCCATGCTCCACTGTTCCCAAAGCAGGTGACACCCCTAAACCCAGAGGGTAGAAGTGGGGAGGGATCCCAAGTGAAAGAACTGAGACTGGTTTCTAAATTCCTGGTGGAGATTTTGCTGTTACAGTCACCCAAAGCAAGACACTGAATCCTTGAGCTGAAACTCAGGGGCAGACGACAGAGTGGCCAGGATGAAGAAGGAAGGAAGCAAAACCACATTAGGCTTCAACTGAAAAGTGTGAATATTTAAAATAATACAAATGTCTGGTTTTAGAAATGCCATCTTGATATATGTGGCAAAAAAAAAAAAAAAGGTGGCAAACGTGAGTTCAGTTTTCCCTTACTTGGACACACCAAACATAGATTCCCAGGAGGATGGTGAAAGGCATCATCTTAACATGGACTGCCCAGGGTTAAGGGGAGACTCTGCAGTTCAGGCAGGATGGTGACCCATGAGCATGTGTCCAGGCCATCACCTCTCCCTCTCAAGTTTTATTACTTTGCAAAGCAAAGCAATACAATTTCAGGACTCCCTCTAGGATTTCCCAAGCAGTGATTTTACATTTAATCTCAGGAGGCTATACCTTTATGAAGCTTTAGACATTGTTACAGAGACCTGAATTTCACTGGGTACTGGACCCCAGATGATGATAAAAGAGGCAGAACCTTTCAATAATCCCCAAATCTCCTCAGCTACCAGGAGAACTTGATGGGAATACTGGGTTTTAAGAGAAAGTGGAAAAGAAATTAGAGTTCTCTCTCATAAGAACAGATAGATCACCTTGGCCAACTGTCTCAGGACACAGATCTTTCTTTCTTGATATGCCAACACTAAGAAATGCAACTTCTGGACATCTTTTTTTCTTAAGCAGACCCTGCTTTCAAGCATGGGTTCTAAGACAGTCCACTGTACTCAAAGCTGGAAGTGGAGACAGGTGGCAAGCCCAGCTCTGAAGCTCAGTGGCTGACCTGTGGGGCTGGTACCTAGCTGTGCAATTGCAGCTGGGATTTCTAGCATTCCTTCCCCCTCATCACCATGCTAGGAACCTTTTCCCCTTAAATGTTTCAACTCTACTTAAACAGGGCAGAAAGAACTTGTATTCACCACAGTACAGTCAGTCACCAGAGGAGGAAGGTCAAACTCAAGACCCCAAGGAGCCAAATGAGGTTTAGAGACATAATGCAATTGGCAGAAGCCAAACCAAAAGTTGGCTAGGCCACAGTTTTGGCAGAAACTTTCTGGGAAAAAAGAACAGTTGCCATGTGCTTTACCTTGGAGCCAGATAAAACATTGTAGAAATCATTTCAGAATGTCATACGAAACAGAAAGGCATTTTAAAAAGACACACTTTGATACTGAAATCAGGTGCTCACTGGTAGGATTTGCAGGGATTAAGGCGTCAGGTGAGAACACAGTGAGAGGCAACATGGAGACCACGCCAGGGCATGGAACACAGGCTCACAGCACTCGAGGTCACTGGGCAGGGCTCTCCTCTGACCCTACGCCATCCCATCTTGGGTGAAGGACACCTTGCCCTTCTGGGTAGGCTCAGAGCTGCCCTAACCCGACCCCCTCCCCACTCCCCCGGCAGCAGAGACCACAGCAGGCAGCCAAGTCCACCTCCAGGAGATGCTGTTGCCATGACCACGAAGGTCTCCAGGGGGCGCCGCTGGGGCCATGCAGAAACTACTGCACTTCTGTCGGTGGTCAGGACTGAGGGAGGGTCCATCGTGACACAGCTTGACCAGTCCTTGGGATGAAGGACATGCACTGCCCCTGCCAGCTTCGCGCCAGAAGGTTCCAATGCAACTAATCAGAAGAATCTGGTCTTCCAGCAATGCCTGTCATCTGCCCTGACTCCTGCAGATGCCCAGGACAGGAAACACCTAAAAGGTCAGGAAAGTAGCAAAGAACTTCCAAGGGGAAACTGGTACAAACCCAAGAAAAGCGGTAGCCCTATAACTGCTAAATCTAGATACAAAATCATGTAAAGTTAATACAAAACTTTAAAACATGCAACTTGTTAAAGATGAAGTCTGAGTAAGTAGCATGGCAGGCAGTTTAAAGACGACCTCTGCCACGTGCCCATGATCAGTTTCCTGGAAGTGATGCGGAGTGAAGGGTGGCACGTGATACAGAGGCGGGGCTTCCGCTGAGGAAGAGGCGTGGCTTCCACACGGGAAGCCGGACAGCTGGGGCTGTGGGTGTGGACTTCAGGGGCAGGCAGGTCTCCCCGTGGTCACACCGGGCGCCCAGCGCCATGACTACTGAGGACATCCTCAACAGCCACCCGTCAAAAGGAGCCCCGTGCACTCTTAAAAGGGTGGGGACAGAGACGAGGTGGGAATCACTCTATGATTTTTATGACATGGTTGAGAAAATTCTTTTCTCGAAGGAGGGGGAATATTGGGTAGAGCTAGAGCACAGCTTTTATTTTTAAGATTTACTGAATTCCTAAGAGTTTTTAAAAATGCCAAATGTAAAACTTCTGTTATCAAATTGTTGAAAATAGCACAGATATCGGGTCTTACCAAAAAGGGAAAAATCTGGAGAGCTGGCCTGGAGAGCTGGCCAAGGCAACATTAACCAGCTTCCAAACGATTCTGGAAAGAGTGGGAATGCTGCCCTTTTGTTTAATCTCCCCCTTCACCACACCACTTTGGAAAACACTTGGGGATTCTTGGTTTGTTTGTTCTGTCTAATCCACTTTACCAGTTGTCCAGAAAATCAAATCCTGTCTTCAAGATGACATTACTTGAGCTGACCTGTAAGAAGGGACAAAAACAAAGTAAGGCATGAGGCTGTTTTCAAGTCAGCACAATCTAAAAACAGCATCTCATTTAAAATGACCCAAATGAAATAGCGTACTTCCCTCTCAGAGGCTCCCTGACCTCAATTTGCCTCAGTGCTGGGAACGAGAAAATTAAATAAAGCTCAGTGCAAGCCAAACTCTGCCAGGATCCAACACATATCCCTTTCTGTCCCCAGGCACGCCAGTGGGCAGCCTGTAGACCCCACCTGGAGAGAAAAGGAGAAAAATGTATCTTTTCTATTTCTTAATGAGGGGCATGTTTAAATTTAGTCACCGGTGGAGTAAGAGAACAAGTTAGGAAGACAGTCTTTCTAATATGAAACACACTTACACAGTGACAGACAAAATAAATTACCAAGTTGAGGGAGTGAAAAATAGAAGAAAGGATATAAAACTTCTTTCTTTTGGATGATGTGGCGGGTTCTGGAGTGGTTTTCCCTAACCCAGGACCATTCTTCAGGTCAGACTGCCCACTTACAGGACGTGGGGTTGGTTTAAAGGGCCATCTGTGAGCTGATCCAGGCGCACTTCCACAGGCTTCCGCCAGCCACCTGAGAGACCCTTCTGGGTCTAACACAAGCGTGTTCACCCTGTGGCTGCAGCCTTCCTGGGCAAGGGAGCCTTGAGCCTGCACCCTCCACATGCTGCCAATGGAAGGCGCTGCCACAGAGGCAACAGAGGCAATGGGCTAAGCAGCTCCCCCTGAGGCAGGTCTCGGGCTTTTGCTGCCCCTCAGACTGAGCCTGAAAAGCCAAAGGGGTTCAGGCGTACGTTCCTTTTTTTGGTTTCCTACCAGTGCTCTCAGTTCAGCAGCATGTCACTCTGTGCTCTGCAGTCAGAATCAGTTCTGTCAGAGGATTTCATGGGCTCTGTCCCACATTCTACCCCACCCCGCAGACACACACTTTCCTGCATCTCTTTACAATTAAGATTCTCACATATCTTATATAAATGCTTCCCTCAGAGGAAGACCCCACTGCAGACTGTCAAGAGCAGTGGGCTGCCTAAGTCTGCGAGAGGGAGCCGCTAGGCAGGAAGCCAGCCTCAGGGCCAGCACCGCAAGGCGGTGCTCCTGGGGACCCGGGGGCCTCCATCACCCCATGGCCATCCTCCCCATGCCTCCCTGGGACCTCAGCAAGCACTGCAGCCCATCCAGAAAAGTTCGGAAGGGCAGGAAGCAGTAAAGCTCTGGGAAGTGCCGTCCATCTCCATGAACGAAGCCTTGCTCATCGCCTCACCCAGCTCCAAGAGTAGGCCACCATCTTCCCCCAGAAATGGTTCTCAGACATGCCTTGCCCAAGTATCTCTTTGTTCATTATAAAACAATGTCTCAAAACCACGGCCTCCCTCTGAAATACCACTACCTGTTTATTTGCGCTTCTCTGGTGGCTCAGCAGTAAAGAATTCGCTGGCAATGCAGGAGCCACAGGAGATGTGCGTTCAATTCTTGGGTCGGGAAGATCCCCTGGGTCAGGAAGATACCCTGGAGGAGGGCATGACAACCCACTCCAGTATTCTTGCCTGGAGAATCCCATGGACAGAGGAGCCTGGCAGGCTACTGTCCACAGGGTTGCAAAGGGTCGGACACGACTAAAGTGACTTACCCTGCACACATGTGCGTGTGCACACACACACACTTATATATTTTGGATTTCGGTGATCCTTCAACACTAACTCCGTTTTAAGTCTTAACCAAATATTCTCTTTCTTTGCTGAATTTTCTCAAGTAATGAAGACCAGCTAACAAAGACAAAGGTCGGTGCTTCGTAACACTGGGAAAACACGGAGAAGTCACTCACACTGCCCGTTCTCTTGCAGGGCCCTTTCCTCACGACTCACTGCACCTCGGCAGTGAACCTCTCAGATCTTTCTTCTCCTTCTCCTGCATCCCCGGAACGAGTCCTTTCCTTAGGACTCTACTTGGGACACCTAACTCTGTGTTTTGCTTGGAAACGAGAAGCTGCCCATCACTACTGAAGTGAGTCTCCTGTGACCTGCAAACAAGCACAGCTGCTCCCGGTGGAGGTTTGGGGGTCCTGCCTGCTTCCCCATGTGCCCTCAGGACACCTGCAGCTCCCTTCCTCACTCACAGAGCAGCCCAGCCTCCCAAGCCCCTGGGTGGAGCTGGCATTCAAACCCCACCCACACTGCCAGCTTCCCCCTCGAGTCCTCTGCTCGCTGCCACTACGATCCTTCGTCACCTGCCCTCACACAAGCAGGGAAGGGCGGGGAGCATCTGAGACACGATCACACAGCAGGCAGACAAGTCACGGCACCCAGACAGGCTCACTGAACACACTTCTTGTATGTCTGTTGGTTGCCGAGCTGAGTGACAACCCAGCAGGCCGCCGAGGGATGGCAGAGGAAGAAGAAGGCATGGGCATCTGTGGCCCGCCCGCCCTCCCCTGTGAGGCAGCCCTCGTCCCTTCAGCAAGAAGGAGACCCTGGCTGAAGTGAGACACCCACCTGTACAGGCACAGGCTCCAGGAAGAGAGCATCCTCCATGTCCTCTGCAGCCTCCATGGCGTCGGGAGAGGGGGGCTTTCCAACGGGCCCAGAGGGGCCGGCTTCACTTGGGGGGCTGGCGCAGGCCTGGGCGGGCAGGGGCCTCTCACACTCCGCGCTGATGCTGGGAGCGGCCCGCTGCTCCTGGCGGAGGCTGCTGGGCTTCTCCACCTTCGCCTCCCTGGCCCTCGGCGCCGGCTCCTGCCGGTAACAGGCCGGCAGGACCTTTTCCCCTTTCTCCATAGACTTGATCTGGCTGGGGGTCAGCGACTGGAACTCCGCCTCGGGGCCCTCCCCACGGGACCGCTCTGCGTTGATCTTCCAGAAGGACGCCTCCTCTTCCTTCCAGGCAGGACCCAGGGCATCCAGGCTGGAGGACTTGCCGCCCTGCGGGGGCCGGAGGGCCTGCGAACCCTGAGGGGCTTTGGATGGTGGCCTGGCCTCGCCAGCAGTGCTGCAGCTCGGCTCTTGGATGGACAAGGAGGAGATGCTGAACTCCATCTGACTCTAGCGGGGTTGGGGGAGGGGACGAGAAGTACAGCCACACTTTCAGTCAACAGAATGGGTGTGCCAGCCCAAACATCTCCCCAGGAGCAACCGACTGCCTGCTGTCCTTCTGCTGGAACTGTCTGTCTGTGCTCAGCAGTGATTTGCAGGAATGCCATCACATCCCTGAAATATGGCAGAAGTTTTGAGAGCAAGGCCCTTCACTCTGGAGGCTACAAACATCTGAGAATCTTGCCTCTGACTGACAACTAAGGCCTCTGCTTGGTGAGTGGATCCCCCACCTGGTTCTTCAAGAGAGATTCCCACACCTTCCTGAGGAGGGTGACTGTCCCCTTGGCAACGACAAGGAAGGGCACACGGTCAGCATAAGCGCCCTGCAGTGAGGATCCAAACCCAGAACCAAGTCCCCACCTCATAGGCCTCTTCCTTCCTGACCGATGACAGCCAGCAAGGGTGAAAAACAATCCAGCAGTCAGACTCTGCTTTCCTGAACTAAAACGAGAAAGTCAAGGGCAGGCCTGAGTGCAGCTACAAAGATTCGATCCCCCCATGCCCCTCCATCCCACACTCTGCCTTCATGCCTGCTAAGGACTGCCTGTTTGTGTGCCTCTAATTCCTAAGTTGAAGGCCTAACTTCTGAAGTTAGTATTTGGAGGCAGAGCCTTTAAGAGGCTTAGGTGAGGTCATGAGGATGAGCCCTCATGACAGGATTAGTGCCCTTATAAGACGACACAGAGAGGTGCTCGCTCTCTACCGCATAACGACACAGCAAGAAGACGGCCGTCTGCCAATCAGGAAGAGGAGTCTCTCCCGGACCAACCTGCTGGCACTGTGACCTTGGACTCCTAGCCCTGGAACTGTGGGAAGTGAACGTCTGTTACTGGATGCCCCCAGCCTGTGGCATCTGGCTGACAAGACAAGCTTCCTCTCCGGTGCTCTCCTCAGCGTTGCCCTGCTCTCAGCCAATCCTGGTCCTGTTAGGTGGGGAACCCCCGAGGGCAGGGCCATACCCCACATCCAAGTGCCCCCAAAACACTGCCTTATTCTGATGCTGCTAACCACTAAAAGCAGTAGGACTGAGCTGGGCATACTCAGTCACGTCCAACTCTTTGCAACCCCATGGACTCTAGCCCACCAGGCTCCTCTGTCCATGGGATTTCTCAGACAAGAATACTGGAGTGGGTTACCACTTCCTCCTCCAGGGGATCTTCCCAACCCAGGGACAGAACCCACATCTCTTGGGTTTCCTGCTTTGGCAGGCGGATTCTTCACCACCGCACCACCTGGGAAGGCCAAGGTTGAGCTGTATGAACAACAGATCGCTGGGCCCCTAGCCCCTCTGACAGGAGTGCACCCGGGAGGCTGTTCCCAAGTCCTACAGAGCGAGCCCTCTGCTACCTCAATGCCTCTAAAATCAACCTGGAACATTCCTCTCTTCCTCTCTACTTGTACTCTCATGTACATTCCCTTCTTCTTCTTTTTAAAGTAAAGGTATCAGGACTTCCCTGAAGGTCTAGTGGCTAGGACACCAAGTTCCCAGTGCAGGGGGTCTGGATTCAATCCCTAGTCAGGGAACTAGATCCCACAGGCTACAACTAAAAAGATTGCACATGCCACAACTAAGACCTGTCTCAGCCAAATAAATGAATATTAAAAGGAAAAGAATAAAAGTATTAAAACTATATGCTAAAATTTGAGGAGTTAGAAAAAAAACATTCATAACCTTCCCCTCTTCCCATAATCTCTATTTCTTTTTGTATTTTCAGGTAATCTTTTTCAGATATGTATTTTATGACATTGCAGTTCTGCTATGCATATAATTTGGGTATTGTTTTTTCACTTAGAACCATCATCAATGGTGGGGTGTGATCTTTGTAAACCATTCGTTTTAAAGGACATAAGATATTTCATTCAGTGGCTGTCACACCATCTACTTTCCCACTTTCTTCTTGTCAGACAATTGGCTACTTCTAATTTTTGTTGTTAGAATTAAGGCTGCCATGAACATCTTCGAGTATATAGCTTTCTCCATTTGGAGTTCATTTAGTCAGATTGATTTCCAGAAGTGAAATACCAAACTACAGCAGGTTTAAACCTTTCTTCTATCATGATTTTGGGTGCATATCAAATTTGTTTGCCAGGGGCTGCCCCAATTTTTAATGCTGTTCACTATATATCAGGGTAGCAATTGCAGCCACTGGTTCCCTACTAAAACAGGGTTCTCTCCACCCGATCCCTCTGGGTCTTCCCAGTGCACCAGCCCCGAGCACTTGTCTCATGGCGGGGATCAGGATGGGGAATACATGTAAATCCATGGCTGATTCATGTCAATATATGGCAAAAACCACTACAATACTGTAAAGTAATTAGCCTCCAACTAATAAAAATAAATGGAAAAAAAAAACCACAGATGAATCTCTGTTACTTTAACACATACACCTTCACTTAATAAATGGTGATTCCAGTCTAGTTTATATAAACAGCACTCTCCCAGGAGCCTCACCATTGCAACATGTTTGTCAGGACAAGGATGGAAATACTGCTTTTCCCACAGAAGCTGGAGACCTGAGCCCAGGGAGCTGCACATGTTCTATTTGGCTGAGATTTTTCCTCAAACCCCAGATTCTGATAGCCAGAGGACACCCTTTGAGATGATGAGGTCACAAGGAACTCTAGCTATGAGCACAGGATGCACTCAAGCTCAGGGCTATAAGATATAAAACCCAAGAAACGACTTCAAAGCTCAGGTACTGGGGCTCAGAACAAATGCAGATTCTGAGTGCATCCAGTGCACCAGACACAGTTTCCTTTCTTGATGGGTTTTTCATCTAAAAGCTTTTATTCTACAAAGGAGAAAAATGGAGGTTTGCAGCAAACGAGTGAATTGTGCTAGGTCACATAAGGGATTAAGAGATAGTCCATTAAGAGATTGTGCAGCTGGGTTTCCAATCTGGAGCAAGTGATTCTAGGCTTGCAACTACACTGGGCATCACACGTATAAAAAGTCAGTGGCTGCCATGAACAATGTCTTTATAAACACCAGAGATCTTCATATGCAGCAGGATTTCTGTATGTCAGCAACCTAATCTGGTTTTTAGGTTTCTGAGGGAATCATTCTCAAATACTCCATATTTCCATGTGTGCGTGTCTGTGTGCTCAGTTGCTCAGTCATGTCCAAATCTTTGCGACCCCGTGGACTGTAGCCCGCCAGGCTCCTCTGTCCATGGGATTTTCCAGGCAAGAATACTGGAGTGGGTTGTCATTTCCTTCTCCAGGGACTCTTCTCAACCCAGGGATTGAACGTGAGTCTCCTACATTGCAGGCGGATTCTTTACCGCTGAGCCACTTGGAAGGCCCACATATTTCCAAATTCCACGATAAAACATAGGGAGAATGTGGACATAGAGATGATGAGTTCTTTAAATATGCCAAGTGCTAAAAAAAAAAACACAGCCTGGAAATGAGACTGAGAGAACTGAGTTGAGATTGATCTGGAAATTATTGGGTAAGAAAAGTACTTATACTGAGCAGTTCATCAAGCTTCAGGCTTTTTTAGGATCAACATTTCTCCAGTGGGGAGAAGCCCCTGGAAGCCTGGGCTGAACTCAAGTCTACACAGGGCAGCAGTGGGCCAAGCCAAGGACCCTGGGGAGAGTCGCAGCGGCTCCAGGGCTTCTTCAGGCTCTCCATCAGGACACCCAGGCAGCACTGAGCCGGAAGTGACAAACTGCAACACAGCCACGGCGACTTCATGGCTCCTAGGGCCACCAGAGCCCTCACAACAGCTCCTCGGGGAAGGGTGACATCCGGGTAGAAGAGGGGGCCACGCTGAATTGGGGTGGCTAGCTGGTTTGGGGCGCTCTAAGGTGAAAATGGGAAAAATAAGAACTTACAGAAAAGACAAAGTTCTAATATAATTCCGCTTCTAAGTCTTTGTTTTTTTTTTTTAACCAGGCATTTGTTGGTGTCCATTCTGCAAATAGAATTATGATCATAGCCCCCTTTTAAGAAACAGTCCTCCCTGATCAGCTGCACTGGGGAGGGTCTCTTTCTTTCCTACTTCTTGCCCCAGAAGGCAAAGGTTTGTGGTTTGTGTTGGAAACACATGCCTGGGGACGAATCCGCCTGCCAACGCAGGGGACGTGGGTTCGATCCCTGGTCCGGGAAGATTCCACGTGCCACAGGACAACTAAGCCTGTGCACCACAACTACTCAAGTCCATGTGCCTAGAGCCTGTGCTCCACGAGAGAAGCCACTGCAATGACAAGCTGGCACACCACAGCAAAGGGCGGCCCACCCCCACCACAACTAGAGAAAGTCCTAGCAGAAAAGAGCGCTCAGTGCAGCCAAAAGTAACAATAAAAAACAGAGTAACACCTGCCTGTTGGGAAGGGACGGGGAAGGAAAAAGAAGAGGGACAGAGGGCCATTTTTTCCTAACTACAGTTCATCTTCCTTGGCTCCAAGACCCCAGAATACCAGCAAAACTGGGCCAGGACACAGTGGTCATTTTCAAAGACACTCTTGTCCGGGTCACACAGAAGCAGCACCTGCGCTGCAGCCCCCTTTGTGCTTTAGAGGAGGCGTCTGCTTTCGCTCCGTGACTCCAGCGCCCTGGGCCCTTCCCTCCCAGACAGGGACTCAGCCTGGCCTGTCTCCTGCGATTTCTCCTAGAACGTCCCCTAAGCCCTGGGTCTACTTTAGAAGGGTCTTCTGCTCACCGGCTCAAAACCAGAGTGAGAAATATGAATGGCTGCCTGGGTGTCCTGACAGAGGCCTGAAGCAGCCCTGGAGCCTCTGCGGCTCTCCCCAGGGTCCTTGGCTTCCCTCCCCAGGGTCCTTGGCTTGGCCCACTGCTGCCCTGTGTAGACTTGAGTTCAGCCCAGGCTTCCAGGGACTTCTCCCCACTGGAGAAATGTTGATCCTAAAAAAGCCTGAAGTTTGATGAACTGCTCAGTGTAAGTACTTTTCTTACCCAACAATTTCCAGATCAATCTCAACTCAGTTCTCTCAGTCTCAATTCCAAGCTTTTTGTTTGTTTGTTTGTTTTAGCACTTGGCATATTTAAAGAACTCATCATCTCTATGTCCACATTCTATGTTTTATCGTGGAATTTGGAAATATGTGGGCTTTCCAAGTGGCTCAGCGGTAAAGAATCCGCCTGCAATGTAGGAGACTCATGTTCTTTCCGGAACCTGTTCCTCTCAGTAAAGGGCAAACACACTAGTGACCCAACCCAAAACTGGGCTCTTTTCTTCTCCAGTAAAGACAGAGTAATGATTATCCTTACCTCCCCAGACTGTTGTTTTAGAACCAGACTTGGCACATAGTAAGTGCTCAATAAATGCAGGCTACTGGGCTCTGCTCCTCTTCTGCTAGGTCAGAGGTATCTCAGCTCCCTGGGGGAGGTCGCCCTCTGGGCACTGGCCCCCTCCCGCTTCCTCTGGCCACCAGGGGCGTAAGCCAAGTGCCCGCAGCTGGGACACACAGGCAGTGTCTGTGCCCGGAAGGGAGTGAGACTCTGGAGCCCCATCCTGGCCCACTGTCAGACGTACAGTCTGAGTAAGATACTCCCTGCAGGGCCATGGTGTGGCCACCGTGCGGTCCCATAGGCGCCCCGCGAGATCTCTGACCTCACCTTTCCCCACACCCCTGAGGTGAGGAAAGGGGGTCTTCTGACACTGGAGGGGACAGCTCAGCCTCGGAACCTGACAGGCCAGCAGGGGGACCACCTCCAGAGCCTGTGATGAAAGCTAGAAAGTCAGGAAGTTCTCATGTGATGTCCTCCGTCCTGGAACAAAGTCAGGTTTTCCAGGTGCAGAGGAAGAGCTCTCAGGAGCCTGGCAGCCACACCGAACTGCATCCAGCAACGGGGGGCCTCATGTAAAAAGCAGCCCAAGGTCAACAGCTCCCGACTCAGTCAGCAAGCCCATGGGGGCCTCAAGCCCATGGTCTCACACAAGAGGGCTGAGATGGGAGAGGTGGGAGTACTCAGGAAGCCCTCTCCCCTCACATTGATGCTGAGGACCCCACCTGCAACCTCCCAGATGACAGTGAGAGCCCAGGGCTGTGCACCCAGGGGCTCAGGCCCGCTGGGCCAAGCCTGGTGTCAGCTGCCCATGTGGGGACCTGGGTCTCAGCTGGCCATGTCTGTTCTAAAAACAGAAAGACCACAACAGAAAGACCAGGCTCTATTTTTACGTTCCACTCACTGGAGAGGAATGTGTAATATTTCAGTAAAGGAGGGTGCAGGCAGCCAAAACTAACTGTTTGGCTTGGCAGCCTGCGGCAGGTCTAAACTGTTGAGACAAAGGCTGTAGAAACATTGTTAGAAAATATAATAGTTTACTAGAGCAAATCCTCATAAATTCACAAATCATTTAACATTTATCCTCCCCACCACCCCCTCCAAAGAAGGAAGAGGAAGAAGGGAAGATACTAAAAACTTAGAATCTCAAAACTAGCAGAATGACAACCTGGAGAAGAGACAGCAGGCCCTAGCCACTGAGACTGGGGGTGTCAGACCCCCCAGGCAAGTGGGGCCTAGCGGACAGAGCCTGGGACCACCCGCCCCTGATCCCCAGGCCCTAGGTGTTTTCCCCAGGGAGCCGGGCAGTCAATGGGCAGTCCAGCTCCACTCCATGCTGTTGGGCTCCATGGCAATGAGAGCCTGGAGAAAACCCCACAGATGCCCAACAGGAGGTGGGTGTGAGGAGCTGCAGTCATCAGGTCACGGGAAGAGCAGCCTCTGCCCTCCAGGCGCCTGTCGCCTCACAGGGATAAGATGCCCCAGCAAAGACCAGTACCAACAGCACGAATGCGTGCCTGTCTAGTGGGGTGCTCCTCAGAGGGGACACGGGAGGGGGACGGTTGCAGCTCAGGGTGAAGGGTACGGTCTGGCTCGGATACCCAGCCCACACACCTGACTCAGCCTTCAGTTTCCTCATGGGTAAAAGGGCGCAATGTCGGGATTTGTCAAGGAAATGCCCCCAAGGTGTTCACCACAGCTGGGGCCTGTGGGAGCTGCCAGACTGCTCAGAGGACTGGGCAAACCATAAGGAACAGGATCTGCTCTGGGCCTGTGGGCGGGTTGAACCTGCATGAGGAAGGCAGGGGGGCTGGGCGGGCTGAGGGCAGGAGTGGGGGGCTGGGCCAGGCACAGAGGCAGGAGACAGGAGACAGGGCTGAGGGCTGCAGGAGAGACCAGCAGGAAGGACCCTTGGGGTCAAAGAAGCAGGCTGGGCCCTGGGTTGAAGGGGCTGACAGGTTACTGCACCCATGAGAGTCTGGAAAGGTCAAGAGCAGGGGGCCACAGGTCTGCTCTGGATCTCAGGAAGGTAAGTGAGAGACAGCCCAGGGGCATGGGAAAGAGGAGGGCGACTTCACTGCTGGGAAGAGACGGGGGTCTCAGTTGGGGGCTGCAGGCAGGAGTGTTTCTGTGACGGGGGATGGTACGGCTCCACGGCCCCTGCTTCTCAGAAACTTTGGGCTGGCAGTGAAGAGGGAGAGCCAGGCAGAGCCATAACTGGATTTCCAGGGAACCTTCCATGTATGGATAACCTGATGGAACTCCCTCTGTTCCCTGTGAGCAGGAGATGCCGGCAAGTCACAGGCAGATCTAAGCTCCAATCTCTCTTCACTGATTCCCCCTGCCTGCCAGTTACAGCCTTCTCTGAGCCCCGCTGTCCTGGCCCACATCAGGAGCAGCGACACTGACCTCCCAGGGCGGAAGACTTGGACGGGCCTGCAAATCGCTGGTGTGGACCTCAGTGTATGGAGATGCTTTTGTGCCCAGGCATTTACTTCTCCTGAAGAGGGGCTAGGAGGCCTCCCTACTCCAGGCATGGTCTGTGCTGACCGTTAGAGATCAAGGAGCTGATTCCCACCCAGCTTACTTACTATCCCCAGTGAGGCAGCTGAACCTCAGGGGAAGAACTCGTGCAGACAGAGAGGAAAATTCCAGACAGCCTGGGGGAGGAAAGGACGGTGGGGGTGGGGTCCCCAGGGTCCAGTTCCCCAGCGCCAGGGCCTGACCTGCCTCTGTAGGAGTCTCCTCTAAACTCCCCAGCCCAGAGGGACTAGGAATGCCAAGAATCCTCTCCTCCCCTCTGTGGAACATTCCAAGGCTGAGTGTTTTCCTCTTGAAACCTCAGGAGCATGAGACAGGAATCCACCGTGAGGCCCTGCAGGAAGCCCCTGCTCCAGCACACCTGTGAGGCTGACGCATGAGGGGAAAGATGACGACCAAGAGCACCTCACCGGCTGCAACAGGCACTTCTACCTCTGAGCCTCCCTTCCATGGGGAAGAGGTCAGAGCAACAGAGGCCCCAGACCTGGCACAGCCTCCGAAGGAAGCGACCCAGGAGGGGAGGGCAGGCTAGAAGACTGAGCAGGAGCCAGTCTGAGGGCAGGCTAGAAGACTGAGCAGGAAGATCGACTGTGCTTGCCCAGCATTAAGGCCTGTCCTGATCAGAGCTGCCTTTCAGGGACAGACGACACTAGCTTGTCCATCCTCAGCAGGTCTCTGCAGAGGTCATCTGCCACAAGCTAGCCTCAAGGAAGGAGCCTAGGCAGAGGTGCAAAACTTGGGAAGAAATCCCAAATCCCTGAGATTAACTCTGTGCTGGACAGTCATGACCTTGGGTCAGGCTGACCCCAGCCTCAGCTAATCTCTTGGTGGCTGATGACCAAGGATCCAATCTGTGCCCCTGAATTGAAAGTAGAGTCTTGGACACTGGACCACCAGGGAAGTCCCCGCTTCCGCATCAGAGCCAAGAAAGAGCAAGGCCCTGAGTAGCACTCACTAAATGTCTGCAGAAGTGGCGGTCTAATGGTTAAGACTTTGTGCTTCCAATGCAGGGGGCATGGGCTGGATCCCTGGTCAGGGAATTAAGGTCCCACATGCTGTGTGGCATGGCCAAAAAAGAAAATGGGGGAAAAAAGTCTGCTGGAGTGAACAGCTGCAGAAGGCATGAGATCATATCTACCAATGTGCATGTAGATATGTGTCAACTGCAAGAGGGAAAATAACTGAAGGAGTGATTGTGTGCCTAAAGCTGTCCTCCTGTCCCCAAATGCACTCATCCCCTCACTGGGCTGTTTTCTGAGAGCAAGTGATTACTCATCTCTGAGTTTAAGCATAATGTCTAACCAGAGTAGATGTATAATCAATGTCTACTAATTTTTGAAAAATCAATGAATGGTGTCATAGAGACAGGAAGTAGAATGATGGTTACCAGGGGCTGGAGGAGGGGGAAGGGGGTTTCTGCTTATCGGGAATACAGTTTCAGCTTAAGAAGATGACAGACTTCTGGAGATGGACTGTGGCGATGGCTGCGCAACAGTGCACACTCACAAATGGGTGAGATGGTACGTTTTATGTTAGGTATATTTTATAACAGTTAAAATTTAAAAACAAAAATTTAAAAAATCAGTGGATGATAGACAATCAAATGAAATGATCTGGTGTCAGGGCTGTCAGAGCGTGGAGTCTTAGATTCAAAACAGCACAAAATCTCTGCAGCTGTCCATCAGAAGCTACAATGTATGTCCTCAAATCCCAAATCTGAGCTGGACTAGGCCTCAATTAGACCAGCAGAACAAAGCAGAGGGGACACTTTGATACCCAAGCCTAAGCCTAGGAAGGCCTTGTCGGTTTGCACTCTCACCCAGGGGAACTCTTCAGCTACCATGCAGCTCACTGGATACATGTAGCCCCAGCGGAAAATGGAAGAGAGGCTATCCTCAAGGAGTTGGGTCCCACTAGCTGTCTGGTAACAGGTCCATGGAAAGGCCAGCAGAAGAACAGTCTGGCTGAGCCCTGCCCAGACCACTGGCCCACAGAGTCAGGAGCAAAGAAACGAACGTTTCAAGCCACGAAGCAGTGGGGTGTCTGTCATGTATCAAAGATTTCAAATGATGAAGGGCCACTAGCTCTGCAGCTGGAGGTCAGGGCCGCCCTGCCATGGCTAACCTGCCTCCTGCAAGCAGCTCTCCAAAGAAGTTCTCATGAGTCTTTAAGTCCTAAGGAAGAGTGTGACAACTCAGGGAGGCAGGTACTTGACTTTTGGCTGGGAAGAGGTGAATGTGGAATGCTGACTGGTGAGGACAGGGTTGGGGTGTGGTCCTTTGCTCCTTGGAACACCTTCTGTTACCCCTACAAAGTACTGACTTTAAACCACACAAGTTTTATTTTGAGAACTCAAACAGACAGGTGAGGACATAGCCAGCCTACCAATTCATGAAATAAGCTGGTTCTCTCATTGGAAGGGAACATGAAATGGAATCTGAGCCACAAAGACTATACCTTTTACTGAAAAGATACAAGTTAAAATGGGCAAAACAAATCGACGTGATTCTACCAAGCCTTCTTGATTTATGCAGGTTCCCAGGAGACCTGGATGCCATCTGTGACAATTAACACCAGCACAAGTGTAACCCACGCTGGATATGTCAGCACACTTTGTTCTAGAGACCTTTTCCAGGCACCTGTTCCCACACTGAGCCTCACTCACAGCAGATGCCCCAGGCACTGCCCCCTCCTTGTCCCAGAACGTGTCGTCTGCATTGTGTTAGTAACAGAAGAAACAGCCCATCCCACAAAGGGCCGACTCCGAACATTTAGCTAGCTAAATTCTTTTCTATTTTTTAGGAATTCTTTCTTTTTCTCTCTCTCTTTTTTCATTTATTTATATTAGTTGGAGGCTAATTACTTTACAATATTGTAGTGGTTTTTGCCATACATTGACATGAATCAGCCATGGATTTACATGTGTTCCCCTTCTTGAAACCCCCTACCACCTCCCTCCCCATCCCATCCCTCTGGGTCATCCTCGTGCACCAGCCCCGAGCACTTGTCTCATGCATCAAACCTGGACTGGCGATCTGTTTTACAATTGATAATATACATGTTTCAATGCTCTTCTCTCAGATCATCCCACCCTTGCGTTCTCCCACAGAGTCCAAGAGTCGGTTCTATACATCTGTGTCTCTCTGTCTTACATAGAGGGTTATCGTTATCATCTTTCTAAATTCCATATATATGCCTTAGTATACTGTATTGGTGTTTTTCTGGCTTACTTCACTCTGTATAATGGGCTCCAGTTTCATCCACCTCGTTAGAACTGATTCAAATGCATTCTTTTTGATGGCCAAGTAATATTCCATTGTGTATATGTACCACAGCTTTCTTATCCATTTGTCTGCTGATGGGCATCTAGGTTGCTTCCATGTCCTGGCTATTAAAAACAGTGCTGTGATGAACACTGGGGTACACGTGTCTCTTTCAGATTTGGTTTCCTCGGTGTGTATGCCCAAGAGTGGGATTGCTGGGTCATATGGCAGTTCTATTTCCAGTTTTTTTAAGGAATCTCCACACTGCTCTCCATAGTGGCTGTATTAGTTTGCATTCCCACCAACAGTGTAAGAGGGTTCCCTTTTCTGCACACCCTCTCCAGCATTTATTGCTTGTAGACTTTTGGATAGCAGCCATTCTGACTGGCGTGAGATGGCACCTCATTGTGGTTTTGATTTGCATTTCTCTAATAATGAGTTATGTTGAACATCTTTTCATGTGTTTGTTAGCCATCTGTATGTCTTCTTTGGAGAAATATGTGTTTAGTTCTTTGGCCCATTTTTTGATTGGGTCATTTATTTTTCTGGAATTGAGCTGCAGGAGTTGTTTAACAAGCTAAATTCTTATGAGAGCAGACATCCTCAGGGGAGCACAATGCATGTAGGGCTCGGGGCATTTTAACTAATCTGATTTCTCGGTCTTTATCACTGAGACATCATGAAACCTATGGCTCAGTCCTGGAACACCTGTGCTGCCTTCTGTGCCCTGTCCATTCCAACCTGCAGACTGCCCATCTGCCTGTTACTAGACGTCATCCACAGGATTCGTGCTTCTCAGGTCCCCATCTGGGGGACCCACAGAAAAGCAACAGTGGTGCCCTGATGAATGTCAATGTGGCGATGTACTTTCCACCCACCTCCAACTACCTCTGCCCTGTTACTGGACCAGGGATTTGTTGTCGGACTTCAGAGTTCTGAAACTGCAATTCCAGGGTGCTCCTCCATATCCCTGGCTCCCTCCCACCCGCCCTCAGCCACCCCTTAACCATATCCTGAAGGATTCAGCGTCCAGGCAGAACTCTGTCGCTCACCCTGCCCTCTGTTTAGACTTAGATTATTCATCTGCCTCAGAAATTAAAAAAAATAAAAATAAAAAGACACACAGGATGCAGATGTTTGCATCTTTATTTTTAGGACGTTTAGGACCCAACATTCTGGTTCCCTGAAGGCAGGAGTCTGTGCTTGCCGAATGAACATGTTCATCTGCATTAATGCTAAGTATTCTCAAAAGCCACCTCCTAACTCCCACATAAGAGTCACCTTGGCTTTCACAGGCTTCCTCATCCCAGGGGCATCGCATCACTTGGGGCAGTCATTATTGGTTACAGTGCCACCTACGGGCAAGGACGCCAGCTCTCCGGATCCAGACAGGCCCTTGTCAAGTCCGTCATTTGTTCTTAGACACAGACCCCCACATGAGGGCCTCTCAGACTTGAGTCACTTGCAGACCCTCTCATTACTTCATCCCACTCTGACCCACCCTTCCTACAGCCCCGTGGAGGCCATTTCTACTGGGATGAACAACTGCAGGGACAAGAACAAGCCCCTTCAAGTATCGTGCTTGAAAGCCCTGATCTGATCTCAAGCCTAAGCCCTAGTCCAGGCACTGAGTCATTACAGTCACCTCCATCATGGAAAGGATCCTCCAACACACAGCAGCAAAAGTTCTAGAATTCAGAGAATCCTGGTCTTTTTCCTTGGATTTGAGACACCTACCTTTTGGTCATTTTGCTACTTATTAATGCACTTGTTCTGGGACAACTAGGGAGAATGGGGAAATGGATCAACCCAGAGAAGCTTGATACTCTTAAGCAACTTTGGCAACAGTAACACTGATAACAATGAATGAATGACTGGACACCAGCATTCAGGGACCCAGGTTGAGTTGCCCGTGTGTATCCACTGGCTATTCCAACTTCACAAGGTACAAAGAACTGTCTCTCCCTCCTCTCTTCCACTCAGGACTCTCTGCCTTAGAGCTGACTCTTCCAGGCAATTCTGATGGATCTGCACTCTGCCCCCACATCCACCCAACTTGCTGCCTCTGTTGCCCTTTTGATTTCATTTTAATAAAAGCTGCTCTTATCCGAACCCCATCAAAAGCTTCCCCCAAGGCTTTGTCATATGGACCCTTGTGCCACCAACCCCCTCACTTTAAATCCATCACCAAACCTAGCACCTAACCTAGCACAGGTCCCGCCCCACTTCCTATCCTTTCCTACCAGCATGGGGTGCATCTGACCTCCCAAGTGCTGAAAGGAAAATACCTAATCACATCACTTTTTATAAAAGATAAACAAATCTAAATTTAATCCAACTTACCCTTGTTTCCCAGGAGAAAGGGGCAGAGTGCTCATCTTGCCAAGTTATGTCCTGAAATAAAAATTCAAGAATAAATCTGAAATCCAAACCCAAACATACCCTGTGCAAACAACCACCCAAGGCCATGGGGGAACCAAAATTTAGGAAGAATCCCAACTCCTGGCTCTGAACAAGCCTGACATCATCACACTCTGCAGAGAATATGTTGACTTTCTGGGTCTGGCTTCCCCTCACTCTGCGGACCGAGACTGCCAGGCATGCCTGTCCCCTGCCAAGCAGATATTAGATGGATGCCTGGGAGTCCCAGGACAAACTTGGTGACAGGGAAGCTGAGCAGAAAGGGAACAGAGTTTCTAGGCTCAGGTCTCAGCCCTACCAGCAATTAGCCATGCGGCCAGGGGATGATGACTTAACCTTTCGAGCCTCAGTTTCCCCATCTGTAAAAGGAGAATCACACTTGCCTTGCAGAGTTGTTGTGAGGATTAAATGAGGTCACATATGAAAGGAATGCTTTCAAACACATTGGAAAAGACCCTGATACTGGGAAAGATTGAGGGCAAGAGGAGAAGGGGACAACAGAGGATGAGGTTGGATGGCATCATTAACTCAATGGACATGATTTTAAGCAAATTCTGGGAGATGGTGAAGGACAGGGAAGCCTGGCCTGCTGCAGTCTCTGAGGTCTCAAAGAGCCAGACACGACTTTGTAACTGAACAACAGTGAAAAGAATGTCAGAAAATTATTTGCAGTCAACACCAGTACCCAATTTTTAAATGGAGCCCCACCCACAATCCTAATAAGTGCCTCCCAGAAATCTCAAAGGCAATGATCAGCAAATCAATGAAGAAAATGCAATTATAATGATAACTCAGAATCATTCTGACCCTCACAAGCAGAACAGGATAAAAGGAGCCCTTCAAAATAGTCACGAGATTTGACCTTGGGTTCACCAGCCTAAATAAAGGCTTATAAAAATCTCCTTCCCTTAGCTACTTCTCCACCCTTCCACCTGTATTCCTATACTAGCAAATGTCTCATCTGGGCCCAGCTTCTACTGGGGATCATATTTTCTGAAGCAAAAACTGGGATATCTTGGGCGATCCAGATTGAAAATGGGATTAAGCACTTGAATTGAGACTGTCCTTGCATAAAGCACCCCAGGGATGGCGTCTTCCAACCCAGAAGCACTCCTTGCCCCTAGAGGTAGGTCACCTGGCTCCCCCTCCTCCAGGAGGTGGCCCAGTTCTGCAAAGGGCCCACTTTTTTTAGTACAAACTCCATTCCCAGCCTCAGTCTCTAAGCTATGTCTCCTATCACTCCTGACTCTCAGGCAAAACTAAAAACATGAGGCAACATGGGCCAACTGTGTCCCCACTGTGCAGTTAAGCCCACGTTTACGCTATAATTTACAAACTGTGTCCCTCCAAAAGTAGAAATGTGAGTTAACAAGTCTCAGCTAAGGGGGCCCTCAGTTCAAGTGTGTGTGGTCAGGAAGTGGGAGAAAAGTGTAGTTGAGCTAAATGACCTGAAAGTCCTTAAAATTCTATGATCTCAGGACCCTCTAAGTTCCTCATAGAAGCAATACAACAAGAAAGACTGTGTCAGATGGGAAAAATAAAGGAGGCTGATGGGATGTAAGTCCCCTTTATTCTAGATTTGGACCAGTGAAAAAAGGACAAAGGGAAACCAACTGGCAAATGTGTTCCCTCTGTCCTGGTGATAGACAACCCAGTGGCCACCTCAGGGGACAGAAGAGGTGTGCGGAGATTCAGTGGGCAAGCAGAGACAGACAGGGAGCAGGATCACTGGCCAAAAGCAGGACACATCCCTTCTCATGTGATACGATCAATCCTCTGAATATTAATTATGCAGCTTGAGTCCCTTTGAAATCTGCAAAGAACAGAGTAAGAAGGTTTGGGAGTTTGGAAGGTGAATGAGTGCAAGACTCTTAGGAACAACCTTCTTTTCTATTTTTCCAGCTTTTTTCTACAGTAATCCTGGCCTATCTTCTTCCCTGCCAATATACATATACAAGTTATAAATGTATTCCTCCTTAGGTAATTTTGTTAATGAAAGAAAAAATGAAGATGAAAAAACAATATTACATGAAATAAACAAAAAATCAAACAGGAGTATCAGAGGGAACCAATGAAAAACACTTTCTATAACAATGCTTCATTTGAGCTATATTTGATCATTTTTGTACATATTGTATACTTTTAAAAGAATTATTCCTCATAATTTCTTGGTGAAGAATTTGGAAAACAGTAAATATATTTTATAAAATCTGATAAACAAACATGAAAGGAAAGTTTTATTGGTAGTCATCTCTGATTGAAATGGATAAGATGTCTAAAATTTGTATATGTACTCATGGAGTAATAAAGAATTAGTTATTGTTTAAAAAAAGAAAAAGACTCTTAGGAGCAAAGACATAGCCTGGAGCATGGTAAGCCAGCAGGCTCCAAAGGCTGAAGCCCATGTTGGCTGAAATTTCAAAAGGGCTGCAGACAGAGGGGCACCCTGTGATTTCTCCACAACCTGATGTCAAGTCAATAATCTTTTGTTTGCTCCAGCAAGAAGCTGAGTCAAGGGGCAAATTCCTTAGATTTCTGCAGTTCCAAGCTCATAAAAAAATAATAAAGCACTCAACAAAAATAAACACGCCAAACCAAACCGCGATTGAAGCTCTGATGTCAGCCATTGCCCGGCTGCAGACTCCAGCCACTAACAGCCCTGGCAGCCAGCGCAGGCTCTCTGGGCCGCGGGATGCAAACCGGCATCAGAACTGCAAGGTTCTAGAAATGGGCAGTGGTGGTGGCAGCTGTACCACACTGGGAATGTTGTAACTGTACACCTAAAAAATGGTGAGAATGGTCAATGTTATGTCATGAGTATGTTACCACAATTCAAAAACCTGAATGCATTATATGACTCGAACTACACGACATTCTGGAAAAGGTAACATCATAGAGACAGGAAGATCAGTGGTTGCCAGGGTTAAATGGAAGGAGGGATGAGAAGGCAGAGGATTTTTAGGACGGTGAAACTACTCTGTACATACTATAATGACGGATACTTTTCTCAAAACCCAGAATGTGCAGCAGCAAGAGTAAACTGCAGTGCAAACTATGGACTTAGGGAAATAATGGTAGGTAGGTTCATCCACTGTGACAAATGTCCCACTCTGGTGGGGCCACATTGGTATTGGAAGAGGCTGCACGTGTGTGACAGTAGGGAGTATGTCAGAAATCTATACTTTCTACTCACCTTTGCTGGGAACCTTACATTGCTCTGAAAATTATTTTTCAAGATAAAAGTGACCCCTCCCCACTCCAAAAAAAAAAACCTGACAGGGGTAGCAAACACTAAAAACATCATTTCCTAATTACTTTAGTCTGTCTTGCTATCAACTATGCTCCTGACATTACTTATATCTATTGTACCTGCAAGACAGAAAGTGCATCGATCTGTAACAACACACAGTGGGGTCGCTGCACCTCCCTGACTGGCTCTGATTCCGTGAGCCACCTTAGGACTTGGACAGGACCGAGGGGAGCATCTCCATGGCAACCAGCAGGTGCTCCACAGCAGGGCTGCTCCCCTCGCTGCCCTGACACCAGATGCTGAACATTTCCCAACACACCACAAGCTGCAACCAATACCAGACACCCTGAAATCCATTCCATTCTACACTAAATGCAATTTTCACTATTAAAATTTTTAAGGATTTTGGTCATCTTGCCTTTGAAATTATTTGGCGACAGTAACTCATCGAGAATCGGTTGGTTTACTGTAAAAGTCATGACTATTCCAAAACTAATCTAAAGTGAGAAATTCTGGACTTAAAATTCATTTCAAAGGTGAAATGTTATAAATATTAGCCTCTCCTCTATGACTGGATACTAATGAGTCATTTCTTCTTTTATAACTTCCTTCCCAACTTCAGAGCCAGTGAACTTCATTTCGTCTCCAGCGTAGGGGGCAACACCGGTGGATGGCAGTGTCCACAGTGGATGACCCTCGGCCGGGCCCACAGGCCAGCCTGAGGAAGTGGGTCCAGGAGCACGGGCATTACAGAGCAACTCCGAGCTTCCCCTCCACAAAACCAGGTCACTAGCAGCCGGCAGACAGAGAGAGGTACCTTTCCTACAACAGTCAAAAGAAGTGCTTCGGAGACCCCTGAAGCACTCTGAGAGTCTTGTTTCCTCTCCGGGCCTCAAGGAGGGACAGGCTGGGGACCACTCTAAACCTGAAAAAATTGCACCTTTCTGCAGACCACCCCCTCTCTGGCACACCTGTCCCAGGTAGCCTGAGGGGATGGCCACTTCCAAGACCCCTACTGGTCTTGGGTCCCTGCTTGTGCCATTCATACACACCAGATTCAAAGCTCTCTAAAGAGCACTCTTAGCTTAAAGGTTTCAGACCTAGCTGTAAATCAGAATCACCACAGTTCAGTTCAGTTCAGTCATTCAGTCGTATCCGACTCTTTGCAACCCCATGAACCGCAGCACGCCAGGCCTCCCTGTCCATCACCAACTCCCGGAATTTACTCAAATTCATGTCCATTGAGTCAGTGATGCCATCCAACCATCTCATCCTCTGTCATCCCCTTCTCCTCCTGCCCTCAATCTTTCCCAGCATCAGGGTCTTTTCCAATGAGTCAGCTCTCCGCATCAGGTAGCCAAAGTACTGGAGTTTCAGCTTCACCATCAGTCCTTCCAATGAACACCCAGGACTGATCTCGTTTAGGATGGACTGGTTTGATCTCCTTGCAGTCCAAGGGACTCTCAAGAGTCTTCTCCAGCACCACAGTTCAAAAGCATCAATTTTTTGGCACTCAGCTTTCTTTGTAGTCCAACTCTCACATTCATACATGATCATTGGAAAAACCATAGCCTTGACTAGAGGGACCTTTTTTGGCAAAGTAATGTCTCTGCTTTTTAATATGCTGTCTAGGTTGGTCATAACTTTCCTTCCAAGAAGTAAGTGTCCTTTAATTTCATGGCTGCAATCACCATCCACAGTGATTTTGGAGCCCAGAAAAATAAAGTCTGACACTGTTTCCACTGTTTCCCCATCTATTTGCCAGGAAGTGATAGAACCGGATGCCAGTGTTGTTTTAACAGGCAGAAGCTGTGGGTCCCACCTGACATAGTTTTGGAAAACCAACAGCTCCCTGAGTGTGTGTGCTCAGTCATGTCCAACTCTCCGCAAACTCATGGACTGTAGCCCGCCAAGCTCCTCTGTCCATGGGGATTCTCCAGGCAAGAATACTGGAGTGGGTTGCCATGCCCTCCTCCAGGGGATCTTCCTGACCCAGAGACTGAACTTGCATATCCTGCATCGGCAAGCAGATTCTTTACCATTGGTGCCACCCGGTTATGATCCAACACCTCCCTAAGTCATTCTAATGCAGCGGTTCCCATGGGCAGCTCGCCTACATCAGTCCTCCACAGGACACCTGACTTCCGCTTCTCATGGAGGCACCTGGCCATGCAAGCTGCACGTGCTGACCTCCAAGGCTCAGGCGCCCACCTCTCTGCCCAGGCCACCCCACCTGTAGAGGCGGCCTCAATCAATACTGCTACACGGCTCTCATCGTTCCCAAGTAAGGACTTCTAGTAAACCAACCTGGATGCTGGCTGCTCTCACAAGAGGCCCGCGGTTTTCTAGGCTGGCTCTCACCTACCCCACTTTGAAGCAGGCAAAACCATGCTCTACGTCATCAGTATAATCAACCAAAGCAAACAGTCTCCTAAACACTGCAAGGCCTCAGCAAATCACATCTAAATGCTGCTAAGGAAATATCAATAATCTCAAATATGCAGATAACACCACCCTTATGGCAGAAAGCAAATCACTTCTAAAGGCCTCAGCAAATCACATCTAAAGGCTGCTTTAGAGATAAGAAAGCCTCCCTCAATGATCAATGCAAGGAAACAGAGGAAAGTAATAGAATGGGAAAGACTAGAGATCTCTTCAAGAAAATCAGAGATACCAAACAAACATTTCATAAAAAGATGGGCACAATAAAGGACAGAAATGGTATGGACTTAACAGAAGCAGAAGATATTAAGAAGAGGTGGCAAGAATACACAGAAGAACTGTACAAAAGAGATCTTCATGACCCAGATATACATAACGGTGTAATCACTCACCTAAAGCCAGACATCCTGGAATGCAAAGTCAAGTGGGCCTTAGGAAGTATTGCTACAAACAAAGCTAGTGGGGGTGATTGAATTCAAGCTGAGCTATTTCAAATCCTAAAAGATGATGCTGTTGAAGTACTCCACTCAATACGCCAGCAAATTTGGAAAATTTAGCAGTGGCCACAGGACTGGAAAAGGTCAGTTTTCCATTCAATCCCTAAGAAAGGCAATGCCAAAGAATGTTCAAACTACTGCACAACTGCACTCATCTCACGTGCTAGCAGAGCAATGCTCAAAAATCTCCAAGCCAGGCTTCAATAGTACATGAACTTCCAGATGTACAATCTGGATTTAGAAAAGGCAGAGGAACCAGAGATCAAATTGCCAACATCTGCTGGATCACTGAAAAAGCAGGAGAGTTCCAGTGAAACACTTACTTCTGTTTTATTGACTATGCCAAAACCTTTGACTATGTGGATCACGACAAACTGGAAAATGCTTAAAGAAATGGGAATACCAGACCACCTGATCTGCCTCCTGAGAAATCTGTATGCAGGTCAAGAAGCAACAGTTAGAACTGGACATGGAACAACAGACTGGTTCCAAATGGGGAAAGGAGTACATCAAGGCTGTACACTGTCCCCCAGCTTATTTAATTGCTGGAAGAAATATCATTAACCTCAGATACGCAGATGACACCACCCTTATGGCAGAAACTGAAGAACTAAAGAGCCTATTGATGAAAATGAAAGAGGAGAGTGAAAAAGCTGGCTTACAACTCAACATTCACAAAACTAAGATCATGGCATTTGATCCCATCACTTCATGGTAAATAGATGGGGAAACAGTGGTTGACTTTATTTTTGGGGGGTCCAAAATCACTGCAGATGGTGACTGCAGCCATGAAATTAAAAGACACTTGCTCATCTATGGCTGATTCATATCAATGTATGACAAAACCCACTGAAAAATTTAAAAAAAAAAAGATAAAAAAAATAATAAAATTAAAAAAAAATAAATAAATAAAAGACACTTGCTCCTTGGAAGAAAAGCTATGACCAAGCTAGACAGCATAGTAAAGAGCAGAGACATTACTTTGCCAACAAATGTCCGTCTATGCAATGCTATAGTTTTTCCAGTAGTCATGTACGGATGTGAGAGTTGGACAATAAAGAAAGCTGAACACCAAAGAATTGATATTTTTGATGCTGTGGTGTTGGAGAAGACTCTTGAAAGTCCCTTGGACTGCAAGGAGATCCAACCAGTTCATCCTGAAGGAAATCAGTCCTGAATATTCATTGGAAGAACTGATGCTGAAGCTGAAACCCCAATACTTTGGCCACCTGATGCAAAGAACTGACTCATTGGAAAAGACTCTGATGCTGGGAAAGATTCAAGGCAAGAGAAGAAGGGGACAACAGAGGATAAGATGGTTGGATGGCTTGATGGACATAAGTTTGAGCAAGCTCCAGGAGTTGGTGATGGACAGGGAAGCCTGCAGTGCTGCAGTCCATGGGGTCGTAGAGTCAGACATGACTGAGCGAGTGAACTGAACTAAATGGTTGCTTTCATTTCATTCTTTCCAGAGTTCAAAGATTACATACAACTACTGCAACAGCATTTCTAATAATGCCTCTGCATAACTACAATAAGTATGTAATCATAAATACTCTGATATTGTAGAGTCAAAATATGGTGTGCTGTTTGTTAAATTTCTCCTGCCACCTAGAGGGCTGAGTCTCTAAAAGTTAGAATCCCAACCATTAAGCTCCCCAGAAATACATCTGATTTTTCTTGAGTGGTTCAGAAGCAGTGCTCACAGGACCCATACATTATCATTGTCCTCCTAAGTCCATAAATTGGGGGAGTTTCCAGTTGATTGACAGATGGTGCCATCGTGGCTTAAAGGTGAGAAGTTTAAACTGTGAAATACTCCAAACTAGAGAAATGACGCTCAGATGGCAGAGCCTGCAGGAGAAGGACAGACACTCCCTGTGTTGCTGTCTCGTCCCTCCAGGGATGTCGGCTGGCCTGGGCCTCCTGGCACATCCTGCACCAAGCACCTTCTTCCTGACGGTCTGCTGAGTGTCAGTCTGTACCTCAAACTCACAGAAGCATGTTAAAAACAGAAGGGAGGGAATCATACTCCCTGGTATTTAGCCGAATGAGTTGAAAACTGCAGTTCAGTTGCTCAGTCATGTTGGACTCTTTGCGACCCCATGGACTACAGCCTGCCAGGCCTCCCTATCCATCACCAACTTCCAGAGCTTGCTCAAACTCATGTTCATCAAGTCGGTGATGCTATCCAACCATCTCATCCTCTGTCGTCTCCTTGTCTTTCCCAGCATCAGGGTCTTTTCAAATGAGTCAGTTCTTCGCATCAGGTGGCCTTCAATCTTTCCCAGCATCAGGGTCTTTTCAAATGAGTCAGTTCTTCGCATCAGGTGGCCAAAGTATTAGAGCTTCAGCTTCAGCATCAGTCCTTCCAATGAATTTTCAGGACTGATCTCCTTTAGGATGGACTGGCTGGATCTCCTTAGGTCCACATAAACACCTACACATGGCTGCTTATAGCAGCTTCAATCATAAATGCCAAGACTTAGAAGTAACTAAGATGTCCTTTCATGGGTGAATGGCTATGAATGGCTAAGAAAACTGTGGCCATTCAGGCTGTAGACTATTATTCAGTGCTAAGAGGAATGGGCTATCAAGCCATGAAAAGACACAGAGGAAACTTAATGCATATTACTAAATGACAGAAACAGTCAAAAAAGGCTGTAGACTCCATGATTCCAACCATGTCATCTGGAAAAGGCAAAACTATGGTAATAGTAAAAAGATAAGCAGTTGCTAGGGACTGCAGGGGAGAAAGGGATGAATAGGAAAAGCATACAGGGTTTTTAGGACAGTGAAATACTCTGTATGGTACTATCAGTATAATGATGGAATTGAGTCCTCAAACAGTCCAAACCACTGAGTGTCCAATATCAAGAGTGAACTATAGGGCTTCTCTGGTGGCGCAGTGGATAAGAATCCGCCTGCCAATGCAGGAGATACGGGTTCGATCCCTGATCCGGGAAGATCCCACATGCTGCAGAGCAACTAAGCCCATGCACCACACCCAGGGAAGCCCAGCGTCTACAGCCTGTGCTCTGCAACAAGAGAAGGCACGGCAGTGAGAAGCCCACACACCACAGCCAAGAGTACCGTGAGCACTGCTCACTGCAACTAGAGAAAGCCCGTGCCCAGCAACTAAAATCCAGCGCAGCCAAAAATTAATTATTTAAATAGATTATTAAAAAATAGTGGAAAATATACATTTTAAAAAAGAGTGAACTGTAATGTAAACTATGAACTGGGTGATGGTGTGTAGCTTCACTAATTATAGTAAATGCACCGCTGTGATGGGGGGCTGTTGATTCTGTGGGGGGAGGGGCTGTGCATGTATAAGGAGGTGGGTATATGGAAACCTCTGTACTTTCTGCTCAGTCATGCTGTGAACCTATCAATGCTCTGAAAAATAAAGTCCACTAAGGAGTAAGGGAGAAGAATATGCTCTTTTTTTAACCAACTGCTTATTCTTAGGGACTATTGTTTATATATTTATGGAATGGATGCTTTCCCCTTTGACCTGCAGTATTGAATACACTTAATTCTGTTGAGATAAGACGGTTTCCATCACTGGAGGAACAAAACTGCAGTTCTGACAACCGAAAAAGAGTTACAGTTTAACTACTGGACAGGTTCCATCATGAACACAGCACAGAAACTCAGGCCTCCACAGACCTTAGCAAAAACAAAAGCTCCGTGCCAAGGTGGCCACGGAAGGTGGGTGGGGAGGTCAGAGGAAACAAACAGGAGCACGGAGTAGGAAGTTTAAGACAGGTCTGGCCTTGATTTATTTTTCTGAGAAGTGGATTTTTTCTTCTTACTTTAGAATGTCAAAGTAACTCCCATCCATTACAAGACGACTTCACATGTGCCAATAACCTTCCCAGCTCCGCCCCTCACCCTGGGAGACAAGGAGCAAGTCATTTCACTTTTTTGCAAAACCTGTTCCCTGGTAATTACGGGCCACGCACCCAAGGGCAGGGGCAGGGGGAGCCAGTGTGGCTGCCTCAGCTCCCAGGGGAGGGTTTCAATACCCTTCCTCTTCCAGAGGCACCAGCTATGCAGGGTCCCAGGCCAGGTGCTTCTCTGGACAGAGAACTATCTGTCTGCAAAGGGAAACCTGGGGAAGGGACCCACAGCCTCCTCCTCACAGCCTGTGGAGGTGAACATGGACCCACGGCCACGTTCTCAACTCCTGGTTGGAGCCAGGGCACAGGCACCAGGACTTGGTAAACCACATCCACCCTGTCATCTTTTCTAAAGAATGCATGCATCTGCCGGACAGAAGTGTGGGATTCATAATTAAACATTCCACCTTTCTTAAAAAAAAAAAAAAAAAGAGTCCAAAACACTGAAAAGGTAACTCTCAAAATTCTCACTTGGGGGCCAAAGGCTGAAAAATAAGAAGCCAAGCTGCTGAAGCAAAAGGGGAAGAGGTGACCTCACACATCACAAGCCCTGCATCAGGAAGCCACAGAGCCAACCAAACTCAAATCTGATGAAGATTTAATAATTGAGGAGCATTCTGGAAGGACTACCAACTGCTTCATAATGCTGCTTCTGCACTGTTTGAAACTTTTAACAGTAACATACAGGTACGTTGGGCTTCCCTGCTGGCTGAGCGGTAAAGAATCCACCTGAAATGCAGGAGATACAGGGGACGCAGGTTCGATCCCTGGGTCAGGAAGATCCCCTGGAGGAGGGCATGGCAACCCACTCCAGTGTTCTTGCCTGGAGAATCCCACAGACAGAGAAGCATGGCGGGCTACAGTACATGGTGTCACAAATAGACAGACACAAGTGAAGCAACTTAACATACATGCACACACAGGTATGTCAGTTTAGAAATTGTATACTTAATTAATTTTATTTTAAAACACAAACATCTAGGCTGTCCAGCCTAGACCCTAAGGAGAGAGGGCAAGGTGACTCGTTGCAGTCAGCCCAAAGGGCATGGCCTGGATGCCAGCAGCTCATCAAAGTCTGCTGACTGGGGGGCTCCATACTGACCCCCTCCTCCTGAGCACTTAAGGGAAGGGTGCTTCACCAACCCTGGGGGAGCAGGAGCTGGACAGGCGGCAGGGCTGTGGAAAACTGAGGGGCCTTCAGAGGCCTGCAGGCAATCTCCTGACTTCCTGCAGGAGTCAGGAAGGCCAAGACGCAGCCCCAGAAAAGGAGGTGAAGGCCAGGTGGAGTGAAAGATAAGCCAGCCAGTCCTCTGGTTCCTGCAGGAGGGGGAGGGACACAGAGGCTGGGGGAACACCTCCTTCCAACAGCAGCTGCTCACGCCAAGCTGCTGAACAGGAGGTGGAGCTGTCTGGCTCCAGGGCTTACAACCCACATTCTCCAGCACTCAAAATCCAGATCTGGACCCCTGGGGTTGGCACATGGAAACATCCTTTCTGCCCAGCCCCACTTACTTTATAAAGAGGTGAAACAGGCAAGTAGGTACATGAGAGGCAACACTCTGGCTGCCCAAATTTCTGAGTTCACCTGCTTATGGCTTATCTGGAGCCTAGTTGTGGCACGGAGCTCAGAACCCTGAATTCTCAAATCCTGCTAGATTGGTGGCAAGAATCTGGGAGCAAGGGCAGGGTGCAGAGAGCTACAAATGCCTAGAAAGTCAGGGTTTTGTTTTCTGTTTTTGCTACTTGATAACAGGAGGCAGACTAGGGTGATACCTAAATCTCCCTAGATGAAAACTCTTCATCTCCCAAAATAAGCCATTGCCTACTTTTACTGCTGTAGGAAGAAGGCAGGAATTGAGAAGCACAGAGCAAGTCAAACTGTTGAAAGCACCTATTTGCAAACATGCCTTAACGTCCAGACCAAACATGTGATGCAAAGGGCACGCCCAATGTCCCTGTCTGTTCCAAGCAAGGCCTGTAAGTCCGAGAGGTCTGGTGAGCTGGGCATGCCTGGTCACTCAGTCACGTCCAATTCTTCATGGCCCCATGAACTGCAGCCCTCCAGGCTCCTCTGTCCATGGAATTTTCCAGGCAAGAATGCTGGAGCAAGTTGCCATTTCCTCCTCCAGGGGATCTTCTGGTCCCAGGGATTGAACCTGCATCTCTTGCGTCTCCTGCATTGGCAGGCGGATTCTTTACCACTGAGCCTCCTAGGAATGCTAAGCATCCCTAAAGAATGAATGGCTCTAGTGTCTAACATACTAGGCTTAGGGAAATAGTCACTCGGTTGACTGCCAAGGTAGTAAGAACCAAAAAACTGATAGAACCCTTCACGGCTTCCACGCTCAAAAGCAGGCAGCCAGCCTCCCTTTCTGCATCAGGCCTGTCCTCCCAGCAAGGGTGGATCTGGGCCTGGATACTGGTCCTCTTGCTTTACAGACAGCGAATGTACAAACAAACACACAGATGGCATGCTGCCACACCTGTCCTACACAGAGCAGCCCCACATGTGCCAACTGGATGTGTGAGCCGAGCCCTGACCACACTCCCTGCCACCAAGATCCATGACCATCAACACACAAGTAAGTTTCCACTTGCTTGTTCCTGCCACACATAACAAAGCCTGGATGACAGTCACATTTGAAGGCTGTATTCGCATGATCTGACGTAAAATGTGGCTGTCTGGGATGCAAAAATGTTACTGGCGACAGGATAGAGGGTATTCAAAGAAATAGGCAATGTCCTGGTCCTTCATGATAGCTGAAAGAGGGGCACAATCTGAGGCTGGAATGATGGCTGATCAGGAGTCAGGGCACCTCACATCCACACTATGGACAGAGCAAGCTCAGCTTTCAATATGTGCCCCAAGGTGAATCCCCAGAGCTCATCAGAACAGAGCTCCTTCTCACGTGGGACTATACATGGCTGACTCTAAGCTTAGCAATGGGAGGAATTTATTTCACGACAGTGATTTTCAAAAGTGGACACAGACAGACTACAGCTAGCAACCTTAATACTGACATTTTCGCCAGTGGCAGCAGCAGCCATTTTTAGTCCCATGGGCCTTTCCTATGTATAAGCTCTTCTATCATCCTGTGACTGTTCTTCCCACTGTAGGAGTTCAGAGACATTAATGAATTACCACAGTCAAAAAGTTAGTTGATGGGGAGCCAAAGCAAACCCAAGACTCACAACCAAGCCCAGGTGCTGAAAAGGCCCTCGGAACCCAGAATCCCAGATGGTCTTTCCCAAGTATCAACGAGGCCCCCCCTACTTGTCATCCAAGGTCAGACACTGGTTAAAGCAAGAGCTGGGGTCCACCTGAGCACCCAACCTTCATTGAGCCAACTGTGGATGCTGGCAGTGGCGGAGCCCAAGGAGCAGTCTCTGTTCCAAGACTGGCTGTGGAGGCCACAGAGACTACATCTGAAGGCAGATTAAACAGGAAAGAACAGAGCAGCTGACTCAGACTGGCTCAGGGCCCTTTTGGGTAAGCCTATTCAGGCAGGCTACTCTGTCCAGCAGCCTACAGAGGGGGTACCCCCACCCTGTCCCCATCATCACCCCTTGTGCCCAGGAGCCAACCCTCCTCCAAGAACAACTGTACTCCTGGGCATGAGACTACCAACTCGACTCTGGTGCCAAGTCGATGTAACACACTTTAAACTCTCTAGTGGGATTAAATCACTGTAGCCCAAAAGACAAAAAGCTCTGGGCAATGTTCCTCTGTAACTTTCTTCAAACTCACTGTGTCTCTGCCACTCATGCTAAGAGCCTGGCAGGAGGTTTGCAGATCACGCTCCCAGGCAGGTCGTTTTCCAAAGCTAAGTTCAGTTCTGAAAAACAGGGCTCTTGTGCTCCCGGAAGAATATGCAAGTGCCACAACAAAAAGTTCTATTGGCTGTTAAATTGCTTTGGGTTTACAAATTCACACAAATGGCTCAGTCTGGTACCCAGTTAAGAAATCAGAGTACACAATCCACTTGGTCATATCTTATCAGCAATATGGCACAGGCCTTTTGATGATGAACAGGCATACGGATATTCTTAGCCAGGCAGCTAGCTAAAGGAAAATGACAGTGACTCTCCAACATCTGTAAGTACTTGCAGGTTTATTTCCTCTCACAGTTTATTTACTCATGATGTTTCCAAGAGGGGCTGACTGCTTTTCCATCACCCAAATCTGAGCACCAACACTGCAAACATCTTTAGAGATGCTTATTTTCACATTAAATATGTTTCAGCTCTGGGATTACATTTTAAATGTATATTCTCATCCATTCCATTACCACACCCTCGTTTTTCCTGGCAAAGCCTTTAGAGTTTAAAATCCAATGAAGACTTTTCAGCCTCTCAGAATAAAGCCATGTGGGCAGCATATTTCTGCCTCTCACACATCTCTCATATTAAAGCGGGTTTATGACCACAAACATTTTGTATTAATCAACGTTTCCGCACACCCACGCCTGAAAATCAGATTAAAACCTCATTCTCCACTAGAATTCCTTCTGCAGTCCACAACTTCCTCAGAAAATCTCTCCAAGCTAGGCCCCTCATCCTTGCAGCCTCAAAGCATGCGGATTTCATTGTATATTGCTTGCTGCTTTCGACTTGGACCAAAAGTTGAGTTTGAAAAGCCCAAGAGCCACAAATTTGGCACCAAACAGGCTTTAGTTAAACACATTTCCAGGAAAAAGCCAACGTTCTGAGCAGCACAGAACACTCAGGCCTTTGTGAGTTTCCATGGGTCATCCCTGAGTTTTTTCTAGCTTCAGGGTTTCTTCCTCCAGTGAACATCCCTCTAGAAGTCCCAGCAGAGTGTCTAGGTCAGAGGCCCAGACAAGCCCTTATATGTACCAAAGGTTTGCAACAGCTCATTTAAACGTATCCAGTGTTTTTCAGCGGAAAAGAGGGGCCACCACACTCACTCCCAAAACAAAACTGCACATGGGGCTCACTCGGAAACATCTTAGGCTTTGGGAAATCTCGGAAGGCACCTCTTTATTCTTGTTATCTTGCTTGACAATTTCACTCTCTTCGCACAACTCATCGCAAATATTAACAATATTATTATGTATAAAATGACTACCTTCCCTAGCAGGCTTGGGGTGGGTATTATTATTCTTGGGGGTACCTGAGGTTCTAAAAGGTTAGGTCACCCACGGCCAGACAGCTAAATGGCAGAATAGATTAGAACCTAGGCTGGCCTGGCTTAAAATCCCCTGCTGCGGCCAATTTGGTCTGCCTCGCTTCCAGCAACTGCCTCCAGCTCTGGGAGAAGTCTCGTGTCCAGTGCGGCCCGTCAGGGCAGGTCTAGATGGAGGGTCTTGAATGACCTCCTTCCTTCTCTCGGCGGTTCTCCAGACTCCCAAGGGGAGCCCCCCCAGGTCCCGACCTCCGGCTCCAGGCCGCCCATTCCACCCACCCGGGTTCCTGCGCCTTCTCTCCAGCCCCTGCCCGCGCGTCTGGAGGGGAGGGTTGCTAGCCGGCAGGTGTCCGCCCGGCCGCCGGCGCATCGCGTAGCCGGGGAAGGGTGGAGGGGCCGCCGGCCCGTCCGCACCTACCTCGTCCCCGAAGCGCACCACCTTCTGGCCCGTGGGCCCGCGCAAGCCGGGGAAGCGCGCGAGCTCCTCGGGGTCGCCCGGCGCCGGGGCGCTCGGCCCCACCAGACACCGGTCGATGATCTCGTCCTGCTGAGCCGGCGGCAGCCGCGCCCACTCGGGCCCGTACTTCTCCCGGATCTTCTCCTTGTCCTGCATGATCTTCCGAGCCATGGGGCTTAGCGACGAGAAGTAGGTGAAGCGCTTCCGCTCCCGGTCGTCCAGAGGCCGGTTCGCGCTCATGACGGCCGTGCGAGAGGCCGCAATCGCCGCCGCCATGGACGCCATGCCCTGCCCGCCCGCAGCTCTCCACCCCCGCCCCGGCCAGGGCCCTGGCCCAGGCCCCAGCCCCCGCCCAGCGGCCCGAGCGCCGCCCCCACCCCGCCCCCCGAACAGCGCCCTTCCGCCCCCGGGAGCCCGGGCCCCGCCGCCCCAGGAACCCCGCCTCCGAGCCCGCCCAGCCCCCAAGGCCCCGCCCCTCCCCGCCCCACTCCGAGGGCTCCGCCCTCCGCGCCCCCGCCCTCCGCGCCCCCACCCTGGGAAGGCCGCGGTCTGTACCCCACTGCTTCTGGAACCTGGCACTCCGCGCTCCTCTACCCCCAGGAACCTGCCCTCCGCACTCCCACCCCGGGATCTTGGCGCCCCGACCCCGGGAACCCCGCGTCGCGCATCCCGCACCAGCCCACCGCCGGGAACCCCGCCCTTCGGGCAGCTCCCGGAGCTACCTTCTTACGCCTGGTTGCGTCCTCCAGATCGGCTCTCTCATGTTCCCGCGGTGCCCCCACTTTTCGGGGCTCCCCTTGGGCAGCGCAGGAGATGACTGGCGCATCCCCAGGTCCGCGCCTGGCAGTCTGATGGGACTGCTGGTGGTGACCGCCATAGTGCCACGTGGTCACTAGTTTGACAAAGGAAACTTTTGTCCCTCCGATGTGCCTAAGTAATACCGGCATTTCTGGACCAAGCCACAGGTCACCTTATTCTTATCCCTTTCCCAACTGAGCCATCTTTTTCATCTTTCTCTGAACTGTCCCCAAACCTGGACCAGGGTCTTGGCGCGGTGAGCTGATAGAAGGGGTGGGCTCGGGGCAGTGAGGGCGCAAAAGATACGAGCTCGGGACACTGGACTAGTGTCTAGAGAGTTGAAAGAATATAAATTTCCGCGGCTCCCAAAGAGAGGAGTAAAGTGAAGTATCAGGTAGCCTTTCGCTAAAAAGGAGTTAGGAACTGCCGGGCGGGCATCTGCGGCCCGCGGGCTAGTAAACCTGAACTTCGTTTTTCTTTTGCAGGTGAAGACTTCTTCCCCAAACCTGTCGCATGGTCTTTGCTTTCTCCAAGATTCCTTTTGGAGTCTCAGAAATCACATAGGAAGAGTTCAGTGCTGTTAGAAACTTGGTCCCACCTGGTTTTCACAGCAATTGCAAAAACAAATGGTCTTTGCAAAAAAGCATAACCCAATTAAGTGTTTAGATCAAATATAATTTATTACCAGAGAAGTCATAATATAAATGCAATATGAAACAAATCAGGGACATCAGCCAAGCTATGTAAAGTCCATGATCTGGGTGATAAGAGGTAGCTAGAAGAAAATTTCTTCCATATTATAATAAGAAATTCAAAGGAATTAAATAATTTTGCTGCAACTAAGAGATAAACGGATGTATAGATAGATAAGTAGATTCAGAGAAAATAGCTAAACTCCAAATATGTAATAAGGTAAAATAGTGGGATGATTCTAGCGCTAATCATCTTTCTTAGGCAAGAATTTGGATAGAGGCAGCCTGCCTTGTTCTTTGTGGATTTGACTTAGCCAGTGGGCTCTTTACAAAATGAAGAGACGATCATGTGGTCACTGACCCTCTGAAATGCTTTAAAATCTTGCACTATTCCAAACAGCATTTCTTTATTCATCAGCATCTTATTGAGGTATTTGCTGTTTGTTCCCAGAATACTTTTCTTAGACACTGTATAGAGACACATACCAAAAACTGCTTTACCTAAGAATTAAACAGTTTCAATGTCTTGAACTGTGGAGTTCTTTCTTGGTGCATGCCTTCTGATTTCTCCGAAGAGTTCTTGAGTCCCTGCTAGAATGTAAATTCCACAATAGGGAGATCCTTATCTGTCTTGTTTACTCTTGGGAACAATAATGCCTCCTGATTCAGAGTAAGGCTTCAAGTGACTATTTGTTGAGTGATTATGAATGAAGAAATGAATCAATGTTACATATTTTACATTATTGTCCCCTCTTTACAGATACAGGGGCATCAAAGGAAAAAAACTTACCTGAGATTATCCCCCATCACCCTCCATGGGATGGAATAGAGACACAAAACAGTGGTCCCTTTGCCTTTTTATCTCTTAACATTAGAGTAATGTACCTAAGGTTAATCACTGGGTTATTGATAATAAATTGGGTTTATGGCTATAATTTATTAAAATTACTTGTTAGTAAAACACAACATTAATTTTTTCAGTGTAATAATTGAATACCCAAGATGATCACCAATATTTCCATTATACAGCTGGCATCTTGGCTAACAGTTGCTGTCCTGGGGCTCCTCTCCCCAGGTCAATGCCTTCCTTTAAAAACTATTAACAGAGACACAAACAGCAAGGCTATCCCCCAAGGTTCAAGGTTGCCCTAGGGGCACTTCTGGGACACCTGGGGGCTGCCAAGACCCAGTGGCTTTGGGAAAAAGTCCAGAAGCACTGAAGTCGGGTGCACCTGAAGTGGGACGCTGTGGTCAGACACCTGGCCACCACAGAAGTGCTCAAAACCTGGTGAAGCCTAAATTCCTTCAGTTTTGCTAGGGGGAAAGCTATACCAGCCTTCAGGGGTAGCATGTCAAGAGAGGGAGGGTGACTCGTGTGAAAGGCGCTCTCTCCACCGTGCCAGTGAAGCCAGCCTTTTGATATTGCATCCACCTGGCCTGTACCTGTTATGGTTCTGGACAGGTTAGGCCCCTTTATGTTTCAGGAATGAGGACTTTGTAGCTGAAGACAAGGGCTGGGCTCCTTCCTCTTCTTTCTCTCAACCACCACAAAGTGCCTTCTTCACAGCTGACTCTCAAGTATGCTGTTAGTTCAGATGTCTGTTGAATGAATTTGTTGTTCCAAATAAATAATCTGTGAGCCCACTCCCTCCTTGGAGACCCTGCCAGGTCATAGAAAACCATAGGGCAAGCATTCTAGCCCTGCTAAGAGTCAAGTAACCAGCTCTCACAAGCCAGTTGTTGAAGCTCATGGTGAAATTCCAGGCACTGTGGCAAACAGCTGACAATTTGGGGAAGGGACTCGATTGGCAACATAGCAGGCAGTCAGCTGGTAGATCCAGCCAGCCCTCCTGACTGATGCTCTCAGCTTGGAGGCAGACAGGCTCCCTGAGGATGATGATTCATTCCTGCATCTGTTACTGGTTATTCCAGATGCTACCCTCAAAGAGGACAGTTCTCTGCTCTTCACTCCCACACCCAGAAAGAACAGGCGATGGAAGACAGTCTTCATGGTGTATTTAGAAGACCGACTCCGTGTATGATTGGAGGGCAGTGTTCATGATCAAGACGAAAAAAGGATGAGGCAAGAAAGAAACGACAAGGAGGTGGTTTCACAGATCTACTTTTTGGCAGGAAATGTGCTTTGACTATTTTGAGGGGGTGGGTTATTTTTCCAGTTGGAGGGAGGTTTTCATGGAAACTACCACAGTCTGTCACTAAGTCCAGGCAGGTGTGAGGCACTCCCTGTGCCTGTAAGAACAGAATCACCTTCTCTGGGTAAAGCCACAGGACTCACATGGGGCTCAAACCTGGGCCCTTGCCTGTCAGCACCATAGCAAGGACAACCGGCTCATCTGCTCTGTGAAAAATGCTAAAAAGCCGTCTTGAAAACAAGAAGAAGAATCTGTGTGAATTTTTACATTTAGAAAAGCCTCTGAGATTTTTAGTCCTTTGTAAGAATATAGGTCTAGAAGCAGTTGTTCACTTTTTCCCCACTTCATCTGAAATTCCCACCCCATTATCTCCAACTACAGAAATTCGATCCTTAAAACCTAGTCCAGGGACTTCCCTGGTAGTCTGGTGGCTAAGAATCCGCCTCCCCAGTGCAAGGGACATGGGTTCGATCCCTGATCTGGGAAGACCCCACATGCTGCGGGGCAGCTAAGCCCGTGCACCACGACTGCTGGCCCAGGCTCTGCAGCCCTCATGCCCCAGCCCCTGAAGCCTGAAAGCCTAGAGCCCATGCTCCGCAACAAGAGAAGCCATCACATTGAGAAGCCCACACGCCAGAACTAGAGAGTAGCCCAATTGCCACAACTAGAGAAACCCTGTGTGAAGCAAGGAAGACTCAGCGCAGCCAAAAATAAACAAATAAATCGGATTTTTAAAAAAAGACCTCGCCCAAATGAAATCCTCATGATCACACCAAAAAGAAGGCAGGTGGGCACAAAAGAGACAGTGTCTCCTTTGTAATTTGATCTCAGATAGACATTGGTGTCCTGGGAAGAACAATGCCAGCGTTTCGGGCATTACCGTGTGTGTTATGGGTTATAGTTCAAATCCATATGTGGAAACCCTAATCCCCAGTGGAATGGTATTTAGGGGTGGGGCCTTTGGGGGCTGATTAGGTCCCCAGGGTGGAGTCCTTGTGATAGAATAGTGCCCTGATAAGAAGATACAAGAGAACTTGCCTGTCCCACGGCCCCCCACACACCGTGAGAGGGTGGCCATCTGCAAACCAGGAGGTGCGTAGACACCGGATCTGCTGGCACCTAGATCTTGCATTTCTCAGCTTCCAGAATTACGAGAAATACTTGTTTGTTGTTCAAGCTGCCCAGTCCATGGTATCATTGTTATAGCAGCCTGAACTCAGATAATGTGAAAATGGCTTCAAATTCATATAAAACCGTTGACTTAATGAGAATGTATAAATGTAGTTAGAGGATGAAGGAGATAAAAACGTCTGATGGAGAGGAGAGATGAAAGTGTGGCAATGGGACTTCTCTGGTGGCGCAGTGAATGCGAATCTGCCTGCCAATGCAGGGGACACAGGTTCGATCCCTGGTCTGGGAAGATTCCACCTACTGGGGAGCAACTAGTTCACACACCACAACTACAAAGCCAGAGCTCTAGAGCCTATGAGCCATAACTACTGAAGCCCACGTGCCCGAGGGCCTGTGGTCCGCAATAGGAGAAGCCACCCATGAGAACTCACCCCCCGGAAGCCCGCGCACCGCAACGAGGAGTAGCTCCCACTCTCTGCAACTAGAGGAGGCCTGCACACAGCAGCAAAGACCCAGTGCAACCAAAATAAGTAAATAAATAAAATTTTCAAAGTATGTGGCGATGATTGAGAAGTACAGGGAATTCCTCTCTCTGTCTTCCTCTAAATAATCTGTTCCCAACTTCCACACACTCCCAGATGTGGGATGTGCCTTTCTTCCTTCTGTTGTTCTCCTCATGCTGCCCTGACATTTGTTAAATGGGCCCCTGGCTCTTGCACTGTGAATGTCACTCCTTTGAGATCTGTAGATAGTCATCCAAGCTCCCTGGTGGAGTTCAATGGAACCAGCTGGAGCTCTCTGCTCAACAGGAGATGTGAGCCAGCTTGCTCCTTGCTTCTTTTATCATTAGCCAGACTGCAGGCACTTGGCTAAATCTTTATGAAGCTAAACACACTGACTTTCAGGAATCATGGCATTTTCACTCTACTGTGACTACTTGAATTTGATCTATGTCCTTGAATCTTTTGAACTTAAAATATTATCAAAATTTGCTGTCCAGTTGCTAAATCATGTCCAATTCTTTGCAACCCCATGGACTGCAGCATTCCAGGCTTCCCTGTTCTTCACCATCTCCTTGAGTTTGCTCATGTCCAAGGGTTGGTGATGCCATACCAAGATGCTGTGAAGAACGGAAATGAATGTGGAAAAATGGAAACCGTTGTCTATTAAGTTTCTGTGATAGTATTTTATTTTTTAATTTCTGTGAAAATATTGTTTAGCGTAATAGATATATTAAAATTGTCAAGTGCTATGAGTCATTCTCATTTCCAAGCAGTGAGAAAGATGCTACTGAACACTGAAAATATGAAACATGTGTTCTGTTGTCAGTGAGCCTGACCCCGTCTAACCTGCAAGACAGGAAGCAAAGGAGAGCAGCTCCTGCCTTTGAGTAAATGTCAGTCACTGGCCTGTGCCCAAGGTTGCCTTTCGTAAACACTTTTCAAATGGATGAGAGGTGGTGGAAGAGGAAATCTTGCTAGTAACTTGATCCTCATCATGTTGTGATAGAGTTCACAACTTCATCCTAGAGGTCTACTCGGTAAACAAGGTGTATCATATTTGTAATGGTCTTCAAAATATCACTTTGTCCTTATTCTATTGTTCCCTCCATACTCCAGGTCTCATCATCCACCCTGGCTATGCCTGGCTTTCCCAACTCCAAGCCATGCCCTCCAAACTGCCCTCTGTGACTCTGCCAGCCTCCTCCTCCTTCACAACACCTCCAGTTGGGTATTTCCCTTTCTGTTATGAATTTAGGCCCAAACTCTCTCTGGCCTTCCCTGGCCTTCCTCCTTCCCAGCACATCACCATCATCCTCATTCCTAGCGCTGTGCCCAGAAATCTAGTTGGTTACAGAGTCTTTATTCCTCATGATCACCTGTCCATATTCTGCCTGTTGTTGAAAGTTTGGTTTAAATGCCATCTCACTGACCTCACTGTGTCCCCTCTCACTGTATTCTGGTGGTGCGGCATCCATGCCCACAAGCACAGTAGAAAGCACATCATAATTATTGACCTGAGTCCCTCCAAGGAGGCCAGAGTGGTTACACAGGTGGCTACATGCCCACCTATGGACAAGCCATCCCCTGGGAGCCTCCCTGTCCACGTCATCTGCTGACCCCTCTCCCTCTGGTCCAGCACCTACAGGCTGTCACTGTTCAGTGAACTCCCTCGGTCCCTAGAAATGTTAGGCTAAAACCCCAGTAATATAGACAGTTTTGATTAAACTGTTTTGAAAATTTCAGAAAACAGAGACCAGAGATGTCAAGAAAACTACATCACAGAAATACTATTTATGCTTTTATATCAATAGCCAAGAGCTGGATGGGACAAAATATTGCACAAGCTCTGCACTCGCCTCTAAACTAGAGTTAGAGAAGCAAAAACTAGGCTTGCTGTCTATAACATATTTGGGGGCAAAGTCAAGGGATTTTCTGAAGGTGATCTCATCTGTTTAATAGAAACCTTCATCTAAGAAGCTCTGAGTGCTATAGGCACATTAGCACAACCTAGGTCCTGGTAACACCACTATTAAGAAAACAACAGGGCTTCCCTTGTGGTTCAGTGGTTAAGCATCTGCATTGCAATGCAGGGGAAATGGGTCTGATCCCTGGTCTGGGAAGATCCCACATGCGGCAGGGCAACTAAGCTTGTGTGCCACAACTACCAAGCCTGCACTCTGTAGCCTGCAAGACACAACTACTGAGCCCATGTGCAGCAACCACGGGAGCCCATGCACCTAGAACCCAAGCTCTGCAACAAGAGAGCAGCTCCCACTCGCTGCACAACTAGAGAAAACCTCACACAGTAATGAAGACCCAGAGAGGCCAAAAATAAATAATTTTTTTAATGTGGTGACAAAAGATGATTGGCCCTTCATTCTGTTGGGTGCTTTTGCATCTTCCCTGTATCACTGACTCAATGGACATGAGTTTGAGCAAACTCCGGAAGATAGTGAAGGACAGGGAAGCCTGATGTGCTGCAGTCCATGGGGTCGCAAAGAGCTGGACACGGCTGAGCGACTGAACAACAACTTCATGGGGCTAAATGTTCCCCAGCCAGAAGGTTGTGTCTCCCCCAAGTAGAGAGGGATGGGCTGGGAAGGGAAAGCATGGTTTCACAGAGGCGGGGTGTGGAGTCTGGAGCCAGGCTGCCCACATTCCGGTGTTGCCAACCACTGTTCATGTGGTGTGACATCGACACATTTCCACATACATAGAGTACTTAGGGGCTTCCCTGGGGTCTCAGACGGTTAAGAATCCGCCTGCAATGTGGGACACCTGGCTTCAATCCCTGGGTTGGGAAGATCCTGGGAGGAAGCATGGCAACCCACTCCAGTATTCTTGCCTGGAGAATCCCCATGGACAGAGGAGCCTGGTGGGTTACGGTTCACAGGCTCGCAAGGAGTCGGACAAGACTGACTGACTATGCACAGCACACGGAGTACTTAAAAGAGCACCAGGCACAGATTAGGATCTCAAAGCTATTAGGATCTCAGAATTAAATTTCATCACCAGAGCAAGTGGGAGGTGGCTGGATGGTACAAGTGCATGAGGTATGTGGTATGGAGAGACTTCTTCCACCCTTGGGGTCCAGTGAAGAAACTCTAGGAGTGGGCAGATTTCAGAGATATCTGAAATACAAAGAAGTTGTGAAGGAAGGGGCAGGAAGAGATTGGGATCATGGGGCAAAGAGTGGGAAAGAAGGGAGGGTGACTGTGGGAGGGTGGAAACCAGTCAATGAGGAGGGCTGCCGTCACAGGGCAGGAGTGGGGAGCAGAATCTGGGTGCCTGGAGGAGCTAGAATTGGGGAGGAGACATGGCACACAGAGGACTCCGTGATCCAAGGGGAGACCCCAGCTTGCCTGGTAAGAGCCACTACTGCCAGGATTCCCATGGTCTCAGAACCGTAGGCAAGGGAGATAGCATCCAGATGGGTCTTCAGGCAGTGCAGACTCCTACCATGGAGCCTCTCCTGTTATATCTAGACCAGGAATGTCCTTACCCCAGGAGGCTGAAAAGGAGGAGGCCCTCTTTGACTTAGCCGGCAGCACCTCTGAGGCCAGGGAGCTGAGCCTGGGGTGATGGAAGAGAGCTGATGACCATGGTAGCTTGCCGTGGGGAGGGGGGTGGGGTACACAGGTTATTCTGGGAGAGTTGAGTATTTGCACCTCATGAGGGACCAAAGCTGCCCCTCCATCTCCAGGGACAAGGATTCTTTGTTGGCCAAACTTCAGTCAGGCAGACTCCTGAACCTTCTCCTAGGCCCTTCTGTGTACTTCTTTGCAAAATTCAGTTTCAGCAAGAACCTTGCTAAGTCAATTTAACAAGAACCCCATCCTCAATATCTGATAGGGTTTCTCACCACCCCCACCCCATGTCCCACAGATAACCTCTGACCACCCTGAACTGCCTTCAACTAGAATTCTGTTAGATCTCTTTGGCCAGACACACTCTCCCCAACTTACCCTGATGTCTCCTCCTAGTAATTTACCATCCACTGTTCCCCACTCGGCTCCTCAGCTACTAACTCCCACTTGCCCATGTCTTATTCGGAATTGAGGCCTGTTCTATATTGAGATATCTTTTCCCCTATAGCAATGTTTAAATTGGTGATGGACAGGGAAGCCTGGTGTGCTGCAGTTCACGGGGTCACAAAGAGTCGGACACAGCTGAGCAACTGAACTTACTTAATGTCGAAATGTTCAATTGCTAAGTTATGTCTGACTCTTTGTGATCTCATGGACTGCAGCATGCTAGGTTCTTCTGTCCTTGACTATCTCCCAGAGTTTGCTCAAATTCATGTCCATTGAGGCAGTGATGCTATCTAACCGTCTGATCCTCTGCCACCCACTTCTCTTTTTACCTTCAATCTTTCCCAGCATCAGGGTCTTTTCCAATGAGTCAGCTCTTTGCATCAGGTGGCCGAAGTATTAAAGCTTCAGCTTCAGCATCCGTCCTTCCAATGAATATTCAGGATTGATTTCCTTTAAGATTGACTGGTTTGATCTCCTTGTAGTCCAAGGGACTCTCAAGAGTCTTCTCCAGCAACACAACTCGACAACCTATTGTGCTAGTCCCAAATGAAATATGTTTTTATTGCTTTGACTGCTGTCCTACTCTGGTTTTCCTTTGACCTAGGCTTTGCTCTCACCCTCTGCCCAAGGTCCTTCTGTGTGTTCCCAAAAAGCACAGGGTCTGCAATGCTGCCTCTGTGGTCCCTTTATCATTCAAATGTGTGTGGAATATCTCCTAGCTGTTTCATCTCTTGAAAGTGGACTCAATTCCTCTCTATTTCTTTATTTACTTCATTCCTTTTTCTCACCCCTTTCAGATTCTTGTCATCTTTCCCCTGCCCTCTGTCCCTATAAGGCAACGCCCACCCCCACCCCCGCCACACACACACCTTGTACTCTGTCGCCTAAATGCCAAGCCTCAGGGTCCTCCTGCTGAGTGAGACAGCCGGGTCTGGTGGCTCTGGACATGGTGGGAAACTCGTCTCTCAGGTTGTCATTGCTGTGCTGCTGTCCCAGACTTCTCACCGTTCCTTCTCTGTTTTCTTATTCTTCTCCAAGGCCCAAGTCCAGGCCTTCTGTTCTCATCTTCCCTGCCTGAGGATCACCTATAGCAATGACCACTTCTCTTCCAGCCCTTCCCAAATGTGTTCCTTAGAATTCCAAGCAATAGTAAGTCAATGCTGTCCCTCAGGCAGTTGGGAGTCTGCATTTCCACCCCACTTCCAGGGCTGAGGCTGGGGACCTGTGGACTACACTTTGAGTAGTAAAGGTCTAAAAAGCAAAGTGCCCTGCAGAAATCTAAAGTCCCCACTGAATGATGTAATGAGCATTGGGGTTTCCTTGTAGCATCTTCTAAGAGGGGGAACCAGAACTTCCCTGGTGGTACAGTGGATAAGAATCCTCCTACCAGTGCAGGGGACACGGGTTTGACTCCTGATCTGGAAAGATCCCATATGCCAAAGAGCAACTAAGTCCACAGGCCACAGCTACTGAGCCCAAGTGCTGCACCTACTGAAGCCCATGAGCCCTAGAGCCTGGGCTTCACAACATGAGAAGTCATAGCAAGCAGAAGCCTGTGCACCGCAACTAGAGAGTAACACCCACTCGCCACAAGAGAAAGTCCAAGCACAGCAATGAAGACCTAGCATGGCCAAAAATAAATAAATAATTTTAAAAAAAAAGAATAAGGGGATGGAGGAGCTGGGAAGGCATGTGGAAGAGACGATTGAGAACAGCTGCAGAGGGTTCCAACCATGATTTGCAGACGGCAAGGCCCCCACTACTGCTGCCCCTCCCTCTGGTTCAGGAGAAGGTGCTGAGTATACAGCCAGCCACCCTGATGTTCAAGGGCTGGAGCAGGAGGGCAGGCAGAGGGTCATATGCCCTATGTCTGAGCAGCTAAATGTTATAAATCAGAGTAGCAGTTCTTTCACTTCACTGTAAAGAAAGAAGCACCAGTGGTGTGAATAGAACAATCTGATCATCTTTTTCCCACTGAATGTTTCTCTCTCTCTGATTTGTCCACATTTTCCAATCATACTTAATAGTAGAGCTATTATTATTCCTAAATTGCATACAGTATTTAAATTATACATTAAAAAAGATGTTTAAAAACTTGGCTTCTAAAACAATGTGACTTCAGACCAGGAACTTTTGCAAAATACTGACTTCAAGTGAAAGTCTCTCAGTTGTGTCCAACTCTTTGCGACCCCATGGACTACACAGTTCATGGAATTCTCCAGGCCAGAATACTGGAATGGGTAGCCTTTTCTTTCTCCAGGGGATTTTCCTAACCCAGGCATCGAACCCAGATCTCCTGCATTGCAGGCAGATTCTTAACCAGCTGAGCCACTGAATTTAAAGAAGCATTTAAATAGAACATCACAAAATTTTAAAGCAGTTAATTATTTCCCCAAACTATTACTTATTCCTTTTAGGTAACCTTTTATTGTATTTACTTATATGATTCTAGAAATTGTAAATATCTGATTCAGGATATAAGTTGAATTTTTAAAATTTCCATTTCAGGTAAGTCAATTAATTTAATTTGTCAAATAATTTAATAAATTTACTTTGATTATAAAAGTCATACATATCAACACAAAATATTTTAAAATAGAAAAAACATACACACAATGTATATATGAACATTTTCTTTTGTACAGTAATCTTTTCTCCATGCATCTGTGTACATACTAAAAACAATAGTAAAATTATTTCCATTACGTAATAGTTATTTTTATTATATAATAAAAAACAAATGTTACTCTGTAACTTGCCTCTTTCACTAAACAATATTAGGAACATTTTTCTAATTTTGCCAAATATTTTGAAAAATGATCTAATAGTATTTCTAAATTAGGGAATACATAATTTATCCAATCAAACCCATATGTTGGGACTTTTATAAATGCCAGAAGGAAGGTCCTCAGTAAAACTCACTTCCTGAAACCGTATCCCCTGCTGCCCCTGTGGGTAGCTGGGTTTTGTACCTGTGATCCTGTCTCCTTGATTGGCAGCAGGGCAGGGCCAATCAGACGACTGCTTTTAGGAACCTGAAACTGGGACTCACAGACAGGCCAGACAATCTCTGGGCAGCAGAGACTGACAGAGAGAGGGGGGATCCTATTCTTTCAAAATGTGATTTTGAAAAGGAAAAAAAAACAACAAAATGTGATTTTGAGAAAGAGAATGTAAACATCTGGCCTTCTATGCAGCCATCCCCTTTCTTTGGGGCCTTTCCTAAAGCCTAGTGGTAGGAAGCACAAGGACGGGCTTCTGCCCTCGTAGGAGACTCTCCCCTTTCACCTATGGTTATCTTAAAGAGATCTCTGCTTCTTTTTTCTATTTTTATTAATCTGTTCATTTTTAATTGGAGGATAATTGTTTCACAGTATTGTGCTGGTTTCTGCCATGCTGTGTTGGGCTGTGCGTAGTTGCTCAGTCTTGTCAGACTCTGCAGCCCCATGGACTGTAGCCCACCAGGCTCCTCGGTCCGAGGGGATTCTCCAGGCAAGAATACTGGAGTGGGTTGCATGCCGTCCTTCAGGGGATCTTCCCAACCCAGGGATCGAACCCAGGTCTCCCTCACTGCAGGCGGATTCTTTACCATCTGAGCCACCAGGGTTTCTGCCGTGTATCAACTCAAATCAGCCTTAGGGATACATGTGTCCCCTCAGTCTTCAACATCCTTCCCACCTCCCACCCCGAAGTTTCTGTTTCTTGGCATTCAAAGGGCATAATGACATAAGAGTAAACGTTTTTAAGGATATGACACATTGTCAAGCTTTCCTCCAGAAAAGTTATATTGTATGTTTATTGAATTTTGGTACAGAGGATCTTTACTGGATATAGTTCTTGCTAGGAAGCAAGTCCACAGTTCAATATTAAGCGCTACCGAAGGGAAAGTAGGAAGCTTATCCATTTGCAAGAAGTCAACAGAGCCTCAACTGCATTTCCAGGGATGCATGCTGTCATCATAGTGGACATGTGTAGGCACAGGACCCAGAGTACAAGTGGAATTTTCCTTGTGAGAGGCTGAAGCTGGGGTAATTTTCTTGACTCATCTGAATCCGAGAACCGTTCCTGAGAATTGCAGTAATCAAAGCCCATTTGCAGACTGCGGGGCCTGAGTTGTCATCTAAGCTCATTTTAGCAACTAAAGGTTAAATCCTCATTCTCTGGTGAGGGGGGTCTCTCCAGAGGAGGACTGAAGCCCAGGAAAGGCAAGGCAGCCTCTGCTGACCATACCCATGGAACAGCCCATGGATGTCATTACCCTGTTGTTTGTGAGTCCTCATAGTCAAAACTTCCATGACTTGCTCTTTTGTTGGCTTGCCACCTCTTGCTTCTCGTGATTTCTAACCCCACTGTTTGCTTAGTGAGGGGATACTCTGACTTCAAACCAAGGCATAGTGGAGAAAGGTGATGGAAAGAGCCTCACGTGCCTCATGGGAGACTGGCTAGACCACACAGCTCAGCCTGCTTTCCTGACCGCCTTTTGAAATGAGAAATTCCCCTGCAGCTCTTAAGCTCTCAAGTATCAGTCAACTGACAGCTGGTAAGAACCATGTCCCATTTTACAAATAAAGATAAAAAAAATTTTTTTTAAATAAATGATATGAAAATGTATAAAGATCTTCAAAAGTGACACCGATAGTTTGATTTTACAACTTGTTGCACTAGAGTAAATAAGGGATGGGGATTTGTTTTAGGATGAATTGGTAAAATGATAATGATTGCTAAAGAGGGCTTCCCTGATGGCTTAGCTGGTAAAGAATCTGCCTGCAATGTGGGAGAGCTGGGTTCGATCCCTGGGTTGGGAAGATCCCCTGGAGAAGGAAAAGGCTACCCACTCCAGTATTCTGGCCTGGAGAATTCCATGGACTGTACAGTCCTTGAGGTCGCAAAAAGTCAGACATGACTGAGTGGCTTTCGCTTCATTGCTAAAGAAGGACTAATTATATGTATACATGTGGCTGGTTCACTTTCCTGTACAGCAGAAAGTAACATAACATTGTAAAGCAATTATACTCCAATAAAAGTTATTTTAAGAAAATAATCTTTCTGTTGCCCAAAGTTAGCAAGTCAGAGGATGCCTTTTCCCCAGCCCTCAAAACTAACTTATTCATAGAGTCCCAATATCAAATTAATGAAAATAAAGTGAAACCAGAAGTATCCGCCAGGTGTGGACAGAGTCACTTGTCCGCATGGAGAGAAGACCCGTCCTTTTCTCTACAGCAAGCTCGCTGGTCCTCAGCCCCCAGCCCTTTTCAGCTTTGCACTTCAGATGTCTATTCCCCTGCTCTGTTGCAGCCCTTCTCTCTCGGCCATGATTACTGATTTCCTGCAGAGACACCTGCTGAATCTGAAGAAGACATTGATTCTGGATCACATGGCCAAGGCTCAGATCCCAGTTCTGTCACCTGCTGGCTGTGTGATCTTAGGTGACTTCCTTAAAAAAAAAAAAAAAAAAAGTTTATTTATTTATTTGGCTGCATCCAATCTCAGTTGTGGGGCTTCCCAGCTGGTGCTAGCGGTAAAGAACCCGCCTGCCAACACAGGAGACATGAGACATGGGTTCGATCCCTGGGTTGGGACGATCCCCTGGAGGAGGGCATGGCAACACACTCCAGTATTCTTGTCTAGAGAATCCTATGGTCAGAGGGGCCTGGCGGGCTACAGTCCACAGGGTCACCAAGAGCTGGACATGACTGAAGTGACTTAGCATGCACAATCTTAGCTGAAGCACACAGGATCTTCATTGCATCCTGTGCGGCATGCAGACTCTAACTGTGGTGTGTGGGCTCAGTAGTTGTGGCATGCTGGTGCTCTAGTTATGGTGCGTGGGCTTATTTGTCCCACAGCCTGTGGGCTCTTCGTTCCCAACCCGGGGATAGAACCTGCACCCCCTGCACTGCAAGGGTGATTCTTAACCACTGCGCCACCACCAGAGAAGTCCCAACTTACTTACATTTTCTCCACTTGCATTTTTCCATGCATGTTATTTCATTTCCCCCTCTACGTGTCTCACGTGAGAACTAAATAGGACAATACAAGTGAGTGCTTAGCACAGTGCCTGGACAACAGTAAATGCTCAACAAGTCAGCTCTGATTATTATGGTTGCTTGTCTATTTCCTTAACTCTACTGTAAGTGGGCAGAGATTTTGTCTTTTTTATTTCAGTTCCCCAGCATTTAACTCAGTATCTAGCACTTATGATGGGTTCTTAGTAAATATCTGTTGGTTGAATGGCTGGGATGAATGAAAGGCTGTTTGAACTCTAGACAGACAGGCTTTTGTAAGTAGCGTCCTGTGTCACATCTTGTTCTCCATTTTTTTGTATTGGAAAGACACCTATAACACTGAGAGCCAGGATAGGAAGAGGTTTCCTAGCATACATTCCTCTTCATCTTTATTTGGTGGCCATCGTGTACCTTGTCTACCATGTGATGGCCTGAAAATCATCTTTTCACCACAGTCACCAACAGTTTTCCCCAGACAGAAACTAATTACCTATACTTATGACCAAGAAGTTTGAACAGATAAAAGCTATGGGCTAGCTACCTCATCAAAAACATGGTTCTACAGGAACTATTTTTTCATGATGTAAATAGCTGCAGATATAGCCATGAGTTTGCTCCTTGGAAGAAAAGCGATGACCCACCTAGACACCATATTAAAAAGCAGAGACATTACTTTGCCAACAAAGGTCCATATAGTCAAAGCTATTGCTTTTCCAGTAGTCATGTATGGATGTGAGAGCTGTACAATAAAGAAAGCTGAGAACCAAAGAATAGATGCTTTTGAACTGTGGTGCTGGAGAAGACTCTTGAGAGTCCCTTGGACTGCAAGGAGATCAAACCAGTCAATCCTAAAGGAGATCAACCCTGAATATTCATTGGAAGGACAGGTGCTAAAGCTGAAGCTCCAAAACTTTGGCCACCTGATGTGAAGAGCTGACTCATTGGAAAAGATCTTGATGCTGGGAAAGACTGAAGGCAGAAGGAGAAGTGGGTAGCAGTGGATGAGATGGTTAGATAGCATCACTGACTCAATGGACATGAGTTTGAGGTAACTCTGAGAGACAGTAAAGGACAGGGAAGCCTGGCATGCTGCAATCCATTGGGTCACAAAGAGTCGGACATGACTTAGTGACTGAACAACAACAACAACAAATGAACTACAAAGAAAAAAAAATGTTTAAGTTTTTTTTTTTAGTTATACCAAAAGCATATAAAAAGGAGAAACTATTTTAAATTAGCTCTGATCTTTCTGAATCTTCTCAAGTTAGCTACTTAGAGATCATTTGATTTAAGGATTTGTAGTTGGATCACTATACAATAAAAATTTTAAGGCCAGAAGAAACACCGTGGCTTGTTTAGGTTCACACTTTCCTTTTCCACATGAATTAACGCTAGAAGAATTAAGTGATTTGCTTGGTGGCAGGCAGCAGGGCTGGTTCAGGAACCCAGGTCTCCTGACCGGATGCTGCGCACGGCTCACGTGGCTGCCTTGGTCTGAGCACTGTCTCTCAGAATTGCTTACTGAAATCTCACAGGGTCCTCTTCTAGGGTTCTGAGCACATGCTGGGGTCCCCTACATAAGGCACAGCATGTCTCTGTGTGCTCCCGAAACCGCAGACTCTGCAACACTCACTCAAAGACTGACCTTGGATGTGCTGGGACACGCTTAGTCACTCAGTTGTGTCCGACCCTTTGTGACCCCATGGACTGCAGCCTGCCAGGCTCCTCTGTCCATGGGGATTCTCTAGGCAAGAATACTGGAGTGGATGCCATGCCCTCATCCAGGGAATCTTCCCAGCCCAGGGATCGAACCCAGGTCTCCCACAGTGCAGGTGGATTCTTTACCATCTGAGCCACCATGGAAGCCCATGAGGTGGCCCAGATTCACCATCAGAAAGGCATCCTGATGCAATGCTCCCATCAACTGTCATCCGCGTGATGATGAACTTCTCAGCTTTGGATGATGCAGTTGATAAAAAGAAGAGGTATATCCCAATATGGCAGAGTCTGCAATCTTGAGGTTCATGTTAGTGGTCCATTCTTCATGGGGTCAGGTTTCATCCTTTCTAGGTCTGTCCCAGTTTCCTCAGCAGAGCTTCTCCCAGGCTCTGTTGGCACCACATTTCATAGGCTGTGACCTCATCTGTGTTCTCACTCCTAACAGAGCCACGGGCTCCTTCAGGAAAGAGTTTCTTACTCAACTCCACCTCTAGCATCCAGAATACTGCTTGGCCTCTAATAGTTGCTGGGACCAAATGATGGCCAACTGGGTCTGGAAGGAAGTCACCATGTGGACCAAACAGGAATGTAAATTAACATTCATGTTCACTGAACAAAAGGCCACTTGTCATCAGAGGCACTGTATGAACTCTCATCTAAATCAGAGTATCTTTGAATGAAAAGGGGCACCATTCATAATTACAGTAGGACATAAATAAATTAGGACATAAATTAAACAGGCATAAATCGAGATGGCGCTGAGCAAACTGGGGTGTATGGCCATCCATCTTGTAACTTAGGTTTGGAAAGTTTCACCTCTGGAAATAATGCTCAGATAGGAAAGATTAATTATTCTAAATATAGATAACGGTATGACTTGAAACCACTAAGAAGAAAGGTCTGCTGAACAAAATTAAACAACTACATTCTGTCAAAGCATATTGGACAAGTTTCAGATTTTCAGTCCAGCAATGCCCATCCCCTTTTTTGTTGTTACTACATGGTCATCACAGGACTCTACTTTGTGGCCACTGATGATAGTTCCTCTATCAGTGGTCACCTGGCACATCAGAGTCCTTTCCCTGACACCATCCTCAAGTAGTACTGGGAGTCATGGGTGTCTTTGGGTCCCCAACACAAAGCCTAGTGCTTGCAGTAGCCCCAAGCCCGCCATGTGCGGAACGAGGGTTTGCAGACAGCTACTGAATAAGAGAAGGAGAACAGCACCTTCCAGCCCAATCCTAATATTCTGAGGGCCTGAAACAAGGCTATAGACAGAAGCCCACATTTCATATGGCTAAATATTTGGAAGTTATAAACTTATTGTCAAATAGAATACATTGTGTCCTTTTATCTTAGTACATTTCAACAACAAAAAAGGATAAATATATATAAGGGTACAGGTTTTATATACTTCAAAGTTGGCAAAATACCAAAGATAGCTGAGTTTAATCATTATTGCATGTCTGGGTGTTCTCCATAGGCTGTGAAGTCTGCCTGAGTAAGAAAGATAAACATGACTCATAAATCACATTAAATCCACAAATTATCCTTCTTGACTTCAACTGAGCAAAGTCATTACGTTTTTACAGCCAGGATTTGCAATAATTTGTGCTCTAGTAATAATCTAAAAGGCTTCTCTCATTGCTCGGTGGTAAAGAATCCACCTGCTAATGGAGGAGACATGAGTTTGATTCCTGGGTTGGGAAGGTCCCCTAGAGAAGGAAATGGCAACCCATTGCAGTATTCTTGCCTGGGAAACCTCATGGATAGAGGAATCTGGCAGGCTACAGTTCTTGAGGTCACAAAAGAGTCAGACATGACTTAGCAACTAAACAACAACAATCTAACAACAATAATCTAAAGGATTAAAAAATAAGATGTAATTGTAGTCAATGTATACAAAATTTGGATATATTTTATTATTAAATTATAATTTATTTTATAATTATAATTAATAAATTATAAATTTATTGTAAATTAAAGTTAATGTAAAAATGTTTTAAACTTTGTTTCTAAGTTTTTCTTCTAAAATGCTCAAGATTATCTAATCAAATTAAAAACTATACCAATTATAATTTATAAGTATAAATTAAAATCAAACTTAAAATCAAATGTCTTTAAATAAAGCCAAATTTTTCATTCTGTTTTAAAATATAAGTTCAAGTTTAAATGTAAAAATAATTTGCAATACTAGTATTCAATATCCATTTGGTTGCCAGTATAAAGAACTGGCATCCTGCTCCCCATATCTTGTGCCCAGTAGTTACCATATCGACTCACATACACTATATATTGATCATGAGAACATCTGAAATCAGGACACAAAACAAATAAAAAGATGCTCAGCGCTACTGGGAAAAAACATCTCACCTAAATTCATTGCATTCATACCGTTTGAAGCAAAGAATTTGACAAGACCGTTTTTCTCTTTTCTCTTTTATATAAGGCATTTTGATTGTTCAAAACAGTTTAGGAGAGGACTTCCCTGGTGGCTCAGTGGATAAGAATTCGCTTTTCAATAAAGGGGATATGGGTTCAATCAGGAACATTTCACATGCTGTGGGGCAACTAAGCCCGTGAGCCACAACTACTGAGCCCAGTGTGCACAATTAATGAAGCCCACACCCTCGACAGGGTTTCCCTGGTGGCTCAGTGGTGAAGAATCCACCTGCAATGGAGGAGACCCTGGTTTGATTCCTGAGTTAGGAAGATCTGCTGGAGAAGGGATAGGTTACCCACTCCAGGATTCTTGGGCTTCTCTGGTGGCTCAGCTGGTAGACTCCACCTGCAATGTGTGAGAACTGCACCCTCTAGGGCCTGCAAGCCTCAGCTACTGAGGCCCACACGCCAAGAGCCTGTGCTCTTCAAAAAGAGAAGCCACCACAATGACAAGCCATTTGGTGGGCACCGTGTCCCTTGTCTACTGTGTGATGGCCTGAAAAATCATCTTTTCACCTCAGTTGTTACTGCAACAAAGAGTAACCCCTACTCGCTGCAGCAGCAGAAAACCCATTGCAAAGCAATGAAGATCCTGTGCAGACTAAATAAATAAAAGTTAAGGAGAAATGTAGCAGTGTGTGATCTCAATGCTTTCTGGTCTCATCCTGTGCCACCAGGGTCTTGGGAAGCTTGGGACTGCTCAGGCTGAACAAGTCCGGGTTTCACCAGGGGAACTGGGGCTGGGCTACCACATGTGTGCATCACCAGTGTTAGAATACAGGTTAGTTGATCCAAAGGTGGAGAGGAAGAAGATATATAAAGGGAGAGTAGAGAGGTAAGTAACATGGGGATTGATGAAGATACCTTTAATGAAGACATTCTTGATATGGAATCAATGGCAGAAGACATGATTTTACTAGTCAATAAAGGCACTTCCTGGGTGTTCATTGGAAGGACTGATGTTGAATCTGAAACTCAACAATACTTTGGCCACCTGATGCAAAGGACTGACTCATTTGAAAAGACCCTGATGCTGGGAAAGATTGAGGCCAGGAAGAGAAGGAGACGACAGAGGATGAGATGGTTGGATGGCATCACTGACTCAATGGACATGGGTTTGAGTAGGCTCTGGGAGTTGGTGATGGACAGGGAGGCCTGGCATGCTGCAGTTCATGGGGTTGCAAAGAGTCGGACATGACTGAGCGACTGAACTGAACTGAAAGGCACTTAAGCTGCAAATATTTAAAGATCAAATATTTTAAAAATTACATAGGTGCATGGATTTATCTCTGGGCTTTCTATTTTGTTCCATTCTATATTTTCTGTCTTTGTGCCAGTACCACACTATCTTGATGACTGTGGCTTTGTAGTAGAGACTAAAGTCAGGCAGGTTGATTCCTCCAGTTCCATTCTTCATTCTCAAGATTGCTTTGGCTATTCGAGGTTTTTTTGTATTTCCATACAAGTTGTGAAATTATTTGTTCTAGTTCTCTGAAAAATACTGTTGGTAGCTTGATAGGGATTGCGTTGAATCAATAGATTGCTTTGGGTAGTATACTCATTTTCACTATACTGATTCTTCTGAACCATGAACATGGTATATTTCTCCATCTATTTGTGTCCTCTTTGATTTCTTTCACCAGTGTTTTATAGTTTTCTATATACAGGTCTTTTGTTTCTTTAGGTAGATACATTCCTAAGTATTTTATTCTTTTCATTGCAGTGGTGAATGGAATTGTTTCCTTAATTTCTCTTTATGTTTTCTCATTGTTAGTGTATAGGAATGTAAGGGATTTCTGTGTGTTAATTTTACCCAGAGGGATGGGATGGGGAGGGACGTGGGAGGGGGATTCAGGATGGGGAACACATGTACACCCATGGCGGATTCAAGTCAATGTATGGCGAAACCAATACAATGTTGTAAAGCAAAATAAATTAATTAAAAAAAATAAAAATTACAAGTAAATATATAATGCCAATTATTATAATGACAGAATTAAAAATTGGCAGCATGAAGCCTAGAATAAGCTTGAGATATTATACAGTTTTTCTCATTCAGTTCAGTTCAGTTTAGTAATTCAGTCATGTCCAACTCTTTATTCCCACATGGAATGCAGCATGCCAGGCTTCCCTGTCCATCACCAACTCCCAAAGCTTTCTCAAACACATGTCCATTGAGTTAGTGATGCCATCCAACCATCTCATCCTCTGTCATCCCCCTCTCCTCCTGCCTTTAATCTTTCCCAGCATTAGGGTCTTTTCCAATGAATCAGTTCTTCCTATCAGGTGGCCAAAGTATTGGAGCTTCAGCTTCAGCATCAGTCCCTCAAATGAATACATAGGATTGATTTTCTTTAGGATTGACTGGTTTGATCTCCTTTCAGTTCAAGGGACTCTCAAGAGTCTCCTCCAACATCACAGTTCAAAAATGCTCAGCTTTCTTCTTTGGCGTTCAGCTTTATGATCCAACTCTCCCATCCACAAATGACTACTGGAAAAACCACAGCTTTGACTTATATGGACCTTTGTAGGCAAAGTAATGTCTCTGCTTTTTAATACACTGTCTAGGTTGGTCACAGCTTTTCTTCCAAGGAGTAAGCATCTTTGAATTTCACGGCTGCAGTCACCATCTGTAGTGATTTTGGAGCCCAAGAAAACAAAATATATCACTGTTTTCATTGTTTCCCCATCTATTTGCCATGAAGTGATGGGACCAGATGCCATAATTTTAGTTTTTTTAATGTTGAGTTTTAAGCCAGCTTTTTACTCTCCTCTTTCACTTTCATCAAGAGGCTCTTTAGTTCCTCTTCACTTTCTGCCATAAGAGTAGTGTCATCTGCATATCTGAAGTTATTGATATTTCTTCCAGCAATCATTGGATTAATCCTAATAAGAAATCACTTATCAAGGGGAACTGGAAATGAAAGAATTCACAAGTTAAGTATAGCCACTAGGAGATCAGTGGGATCAAGAGGAATTCAGGGATGACTGACTCTGGAGGATGTGGGGTTGACTTTACCTGGGAGGAGTGGTAGCTCCTGACCCCTGCTCAGAAGGGAAAACTACCTGGTATCAGTGGGGTATCAAGTTAGCAAACCTGGAACAAAGAGAATCACCATGGACCTTAGAAGATGAAGTCACCCCAACCCAGAAACTGAGAAAGTCGATGATCATGTGCAGTCACACTGGTAAATCCCAAATATGCTGAAGAGGATGGAACAGTGTTATGAACAGAATGATTTGGGAATATTATTCATCAGAGCAAAAGTTGTTTTAAGGCCAAATCATGATGTGCTTCATTTACACAGGAAAACTTCAAAATCATACTTAGATGTAGTCAACCAGAGTAGAAGACGTAACAAAAGGGAGCCTGCCGAGTTTATTGGAGATGGGAGAGCCTTCCTCCTTGCTAATCATGAGCAAATTCATACTGAAATTAAATGTAAGCAAATACACAAAACAGAGAATGCCCATGAATGTACCGAATGTGGAACGGCCTTCCTCAAGAAGTGTTGGCTCAATGAACATAAGAGAATTCATACAGGAAAGAAATACCATGGATGTAGTGTGTGTGGGAAAACCTTCTCCAAGAAGTTCAAGCTCACCAAACACCAGTGAACTCACAATGAAGAAAAACCCTACGTGTGCAGTGAGTATGGAAAAATCTTTTTCAGGAAATTTCAGCTTACTGAACAAAAGACTTCTATGGGAAATAAACCTCTTCATGTATGCAGTATATGTAGTGAAGAATTCTTCAGAAAGTTCAAGCTAACTGAATACCAGAGAACTCATACAGGAGAGAAGCCCTATGAATGAACTAAATGTGCACAGCCTTCTGTAAGAAGGCAAAGCTATGTTACATCTGCCAAACAAAAGAGGAGAAAAACCCCATATGTGCAGTGAGCATGGGAAAGATTTCTCCAGAAAGTTGTGCTAGTTTTACATTAGAAAGTACATACAAGTGAGAAATCTTATATATGTAGTGGGAATGTGGAAAAGGTTTCATACAGAAGGGCAATATTATTATATATCAATGAACTCACATTGAAGAGAAGTCCTATGGATGCAATGAATGTGGTAAAGCTTCAGTTAGAAGGCATGCCTCATGGCACATCAGTGATTTCATACAGTCAAGATATAAGTACATATAAGTACTGACCGTGGAAAATCTTGTTTGCAGACATTGGGACTCATTAAACAGAGAATTCACACAGGAGGGAAACCCAGTGCATCCAGTGGTTGTGGGAAAGCATTCACTACAAAGACAACTCTTGTCGAAGAACCCACATGGAAGAGAAACCCTATGGATGCAATGAGTGTAGGAAAGCTTTCTCCCACATGCCATGCCTGGTTAAACACAAGAGGACACACGCAAGAGAGAAACAAGAGAGAAACAGTGAAGCTGTAATATCCCTCCACAAAAAGTCACAGCTTATTAGATACTAGTGAATGAATTCTTGCAGGGGAGAAACCCTGTTAATACGATGACTCTGCAGATGCCTTCTGTGACCCCTCAGACATCATTGCACATCTGTGGGCTCCTAGCAGATAGAAGATGAACAAAATGAAAAGGCAAAAAATATGACACTGAAAGGTGAATGCCCCAGGTTAGTAGGTGTCCAACATGCTACTGGGGAAGAGTAGAGAAAGAGCTCCAGAAGGAATGAAGAGGCTGAGTCAAAGCAGAAACAACGCCCAGGTGTCGATGTGTCCAGAGGTGAAAGTAAAGTCCAGTGCTGTAAAGAACAATATAGAATAGGAACCTGGAATGTTAGGTTCATGAATTAAGGTAAACTGGAAATGGTCAAACAGGAGATGGCAAGAGTGAACATTGACATTTTAGGAATCAGTGAATTAAAGTGGACGGGAATGGGAGAATTTAATTCAGATGACCATTATATCTACTACTGTGGGCAGGAATCTCTTAGAAGAAATGGAGTAGCTCTCATAGACAACAAAAGAGTCCAAAATGCAAAACTTGGGTACAATCTTAAAAACAATAGAATGATCCTGCTTTGTTTCCAAGGCAAACCATTCAATATCACAGTAATCCGAGTCTATGCCCCAACCACTAATACCAAAGAAGCTGAAGTTGAATGGTTCTATGATGACCTACAAGACCTTCTAGAACACACACACACACACAAAGAGATGTCCTTTTCATCACAGGGGATTGGAATGCAAAAGTAGGAAGTCAAGAGATACCTGGAGTAACATGCAAGTTTGGCCTTGGAGTACAAAATGAAGCAAGGCAAAGGCGAACAGGATTTTGCCAAGAGAACACACTGGTCATAGCAAATATCTTCTTCCAACAACACAAGACATGACTCTACACATGGACGTCACCAGATGGTCAATACTGAAATCAGATTGATTATATTCTTTGCAGCCAAAGATAAAGCAACTCTATACAGTCAGCAAAAGCAAGACTGGGAGCTGACTATGGCTCATATCATAAAGTCCTTATTGCAAAATTCATACTTACATTGAAAAAAGTAGGGAAAACCACTAAGTCATTCAGGTATGACCTAAATCAAATCCCTTATGATTATACAGTGGAAGTGACAAATAGATTCAAGGGATTAGATTTGATAGAGTGCCAGAAGAACTACGGATGGAGGTTCGTAACATTGTACAGGAGGTGGTGACCAAAACCATCCCCAAGAAGAAGAAATGCAAAAAGGCAAAATGGTTGTCTAGCTGAGAAAAGAAGAGAAGTGAAAGGCAAAGGAGAAAAGGAAAGATATGCCCATCTGAATGTAGAGTTCCAGAGAATAACAAGCAGAGATCAGAAAGCCTTCTTCTTTTTTTTTTTTTTTTTTTGACTTTAATTCAAATTTTATTTATTTATTTATTTTTTGTTTGTTTGTTTTGTTTTTTTAGTGGGTTTTGTCATACATTGATGTGAATCAGCCATAGAGTTACACGAATTCCCCATCCCGGTCTCCCATCCCACCTCCCTCTCCACCCGATTCCTCTGGATCTTCCCAGCCCAACAGGCCCAAGCACTTGACTCATGCCTCCCACCTGGGCTGGTGGTCTGTTGCACCACAGATAATAAAGCCTTCTTAAATTGAACAATGCAAAGAAATAGAGGAAAGCAATAGAATGGGAAAGATGAAAGATCTCTTCAAGAAAATTAGAGATACCTTTCATGCAAAGGTGGGCTCAATAAAGGAGAGAAATGGTATGGACCTAACAGAAGCAGAAGATATTAAGAAAAAGGTGGCAAGAATACAAAGAACTGTACAAAAAACTCTTAATGATCCAGACAACCATGATGGTGCAATCACTCACTTAGAGCCAGACATGCTGGAGTGTGAAGTCAAGTAGGCCTGAGGAAGCATCACTACAAACAAAACTAGTAGAGGTAATGGAATTCCAGCTGAGCTATTTCCTAAAACCTAAAAGATAATGCTGCACTCAATATGCCAGCAAATTTGGAAAACTTAGCAGTGGCTACAGGACTGGAAAAGGTCAGTGTTCATCCCAATCCCAAAGACGGGCAATGACAAAGAATGTTCAAACTACTGCACAATTGCACTCATCTCACATGCTAGCAAAGTAATGCTCAAAATTCTCCAAGCCAGGCTTCAAAAGTATGTGAACCGAGAACTTCCAGATATACAAGCTGGATTTAGAAAAGGCAGAGATCAAATGGTCAACATATGCTGAATCATAGAAAAAGCAAAGGAATTCCAGAAAAACGTGCTTCACTGAGTACACTAAAGCCTTTGACTGTGTGGATCACAACAAACTGGAAAATTCTTCAAAGAGATGGGAATATCAGACCACCTTACTTGTCTCCTGTGAAACTTTCATGCAGGTCAAGAAGCAACAGTTGGAACCAGAAATGGTTCAAAATTGAGAAAGGAGTATGTCAAGGCTGTATATTGTCACTCTGCTTATTTAACTTACATGCAGAGGACATCATGTGAAATGCCAGGCTGGATGAAGCACAAGCTGGAATCAAGATTTCCAGGAGAAGTATCAATAACCTCAGATATGCAGATGACACACCCTAATGGCAGAAAGTGAAGAGGAGCTAAAGAGCCTCCTGATGAAGGTGAAAGAGGAGAGTGAAAAACGTGGCTTACAACTCAACATTCAAAAGACTAAAATCATGGCATCCGATCCCATCAACTTCATGGCAAATAGCTAGGGAAACAATGGAAACAGTGACAGACTTTATTTTCTTTGGCTCCAAAATCACTGTAGATGATGACTGCAGTCATGAAATTCAAAGACACTTATTCCTTGGAAGAAATGGTATGACAAACCTAGACAGCGTATTAAAAAGCAGAGACATCACTTTGCTGACAAAGGTCCATATAGTCAAAGCTATGGTTTTTCCAGTAATCATGTATGGATGTGAGTTGGACCATAAAGAAGGTTGAGCATGGAACTGTGCTGGAGAAGTCCCTTGCACAGCAAGGAGATCAGACCAGTCAATTCTAAAGGAAATCAGTCCAGAATATTCAATGGAAGGACTGATGCTGAAGCTGAAGCTCCAATACTTTGGTCACCTGATGTGAAGAACTGACTCACTGGAAAAGACCCTGATGCTGGGAAAGACTGACAGCAGAAGGAGAAGGGGATGACAGAAGTTGAGATGGCTGGATGGCATCCCGACTTGATGGACATGAGTTTGAGCAAACTCCAGGAGACAGTGAAGAACAGGGTAGCCTGGCATGCTGCAGTCCATGGGGCAGTAAAGAGTCAGACACAACCAAGTGACTCAACAGCAAAAAGCAGATAGGAACATAGTTTCTATTTATATCTGTATTTCTGGCCACAGCATGCAGCATGTGGGGTCTTAGTTCTCTGACCAGGGATCGAACCAGTGCCCCTGCATTGGTAGTGTGGATTCTTAACCATTGAGATTCTCAAAAAACACAGTGGAATTTCTACCTGGTATATGGTTGGAAGCAATTGGTGCACTTTACAACTTTCTCTTCCTTCCTTCCTCCCTCCCTCCTTCCTTCCTTTCTTCCACCAAGGTCAAATCCCTTCATCCCTGGGCCTGCTATGCTCAAGTCAATTTTATTTTTCAGTGAAGCACGGTATTTTTCACATTTTATTTCCTTTTATGACTTTTGCCAAAATTGAAGTATAGTTGATTTACAATCTTTCAGGTACAGAGCAAAGTGATTCAACTACACACACACACACTGTGTGTGTATATATATGTATATATGTGTGTGTGATTTTTTGGAGTCATTTCAATTTTAGGTTATTATAAGATATTGAACATAGTTCCCTGTGCCAGTCTGCACTAGGTCTGTGTTGTTTAGCTATTTGACATACAGGAGTGTGTATCTGTTAATCCCAAATTCCTAATTTGTCCCTCCCTCTACTTTCCCCTTTGCTAACCATAAGTTTGTATTCTATTTATGTGAGTCTGTTTCTGTTTTGTAAATAAGCTCATTTGTTTCATATTTTAGGTTGTACATATAAGTGATATATGATATCTGTCTTTAACTTATTTCACTTAGTATGATCATTTGTAGTCCATCCATGATGCTGCAAATGGCATTATTTCATTCTTCTTTGGGGCTGAGTAATATTCCACAGTGTATAGGTACACATTTTTTTACATTTTGATAAAATATTTTTACTTTAGGAATTTAAAGATAATCCATAGCAAGAAATATGACAACGTACTTTACTATATCAGTAAATCATCTGATTATTTTTAATAGATATGGAAGAGTATTCAATAAAAGCAAACTTTCATTCACAATTAAACTAGAAGTAAAACGGAAACAGAAGGGAACTCTTTGGAGTAGTATATTTTGGCTGACAATCATTATTTGTCCCATTATTTAAAAAATTAAGCTTTCTTACCTTTATGATAAAATACAAATATTCTGAACATGATAATCAGCTGATTGCAAACAGCTGGCCAGCTAACCACATAAATTTCCAGAGAAATAGTTAGGCAGACAGGTTCTCCTTTGTTAGCTAAGCACCAAACTTTTTCAAGTTACAAAGTGCTCACGACATTCTCTCAAGCACTGTGCCCCACATCTTCTTTTTCCATTAGTCTGTCCATGGACACTTAAGTTGTTTCCATATCTTGGCTATTGCAAACTGTGCTGCTATGAACATTGGGATGCATGTATCTTTTTCAATTAGAGTTTCTATCTTTTACAGATATATGCCCAGGAGTAGGATTGATGCATCATATAGTAACCCTATTTTTCTTTATCTGATCGACTTAATAAATGGACATATATTTAGGGGTTAAGGTTAACGGTGCTGGAACCCATCCCCACTGCCCCACTCCCCAATAAGTGGTAAGCACTTGGGCAAAATTCAGGAGTTGTATCAGCTAAGTCACTCCTACATCTGAGCCATCAAAGTGGAGATAACACCGGTGCTTATGTCCTAGCGCTCTTAAGGCTATTAAATGAGCTGTGTACAACACTTAGAAATACGTCAACCATAGTAAGTGCTCAGGATCTGTTAGCTTCCACGGGTTCCTCCCCCGAAGGTGCTTCCAGCCCCAAGGAGAAGGCCCCGCCCAGCATGGCTGGAGAGCAGAGGAGCCACAGCCCTCGGGGGAGCTTCCAGAGTGAGTGGACAGGTCAGCTCCATCTGGCATGCTCAGCACAGTCTCCAGTGGCCACCGAAGGGAAGGAGAGGTGGGAGCAGAGCCCAGGATGCGAGCCAGTGCCGGCCAGAGCAGTGATCGCAGATGCAGCTGCTGCCCCAGAGCCCAGGGCACCCTGCACCCAGTGGGGACTGACCACAGGGCAGCAGCTGAGCCGCCGGCGGAACAAGGCAATTTGAAACTGCAAACGCACAGTCACTGTGATTTGGGAAGGCTTATACTTTTCATTATTGGTAGAAACTGGAGCCTGTGAACAGAGTTGTATTCAATCACTTACATATATATTTGCATACCCAACCTTCATGGAATACCAATTACACAATACTGGTAAAGTTTAAGCTTACAAATTGTAGAACGAAAGTGATTTTATATTTGTGGGAACATGGCTTGAAGAACAAAAGAACTACCATAATTCTCATCACAATTAACAGTATTATTCAAGAAGATACTTGGTTCTATGGAGTTTCATAAAGGGGACAAAAAGAACTCCCAAGGCAGCAAAATGGGTTTTCATGTCCTAGCTTGTTTTTCATGTGTGGTTCCTGGACCACCAGTGTGTGACTCTCTTGGGGGAGGACCCTGACTTCAGGCCTCTCCCCAGGCCCCAGAGGCAGTCATCAGTGGATTCTTCAAGCTGGTGCTGGTGATTTCCTTTCTCCTCTCTCCCATTTATCTCCCTGCACTGCAATTAAACTCTGTGGTCTTTACCCTAAAGGCCTCAAAACCTGTACTCTTGCTTAAAACCACATGGACTCCCACTCTTAATTATTGTCTGATGCACAGGGGTGGAGGGGTGGTCTGTTTTCAGGGTAGCAGCACCGTCCAGGTACAACTTCCTGTGATGATGGCCATATCTGCCCAGTCAAACATGGCAGCCACCAGCTGCTTCTGAGCACTTGGGATGGTACAAGTGTTAGTAGGTGCAAGTGTGTACCTTCATTTATTCAACCACTTGAGATTTAAATTTCGGTGTGACAGTGATAATGGCTGGAAAGAGCAAATCTGGGACATTTTAGATGTAAACTTGGCTGGACGGGCTAGACGCAAAAATGCTCATGAATACAGCCAAGTCTTGCTGGTCTGGGACACAGTAGGTTTCTTTAGGGGATTTTGCTGATCTCTGCTCTCCCCATACATCTTGCTTGGAAGGCAAACAATAGTGAGCTGGAGGTTATTTCCTGTCCCTCACACTTCAGTTCAGTTCAGTTCAGTTGCTCAGTCGTGTCCGACTCTTTGTGACCCCATGAATCGCAGCATGCCAGGCCTCCCTGTCCATCACCAACTCCCGGAGTTTACTCAGACTCATGTCCATAGAGTTGGTGATGCCATCCAGCCCTCTCATCCCCTGTCGTCCCCTTCTCCTCCTGCCCCCAATCCCTCCCAGCATCAGGGTCTTTTCCAATGAGTCAACTCTTTGCATCAGGTGGCCAAAGTATTGGAGTTTCAGCTTCAGCATCAGTCCTTCCAATGAACACCCAGGACTGATCTCCTTTAGGATGGACTGGTTGGATCTC